>NC_090619.1:3511415-3515494 GCF_004359215.1 Bremia lactucae
ATTAATATATTATCTAAAAGGATGATGATATTTGGAGAATATTACTTTGCATGATAATATTCTAAAAGCTTTTCCATTGGTAGATATATACGATTATATCTACTTTCTCCGCGGTCCAGTTAGCGCTGGACGCACGCAAAGAGAATGACAGATAAGACTTAACTACATGTTTGTATTAGATTATAATTAAGTTAGTATTAAGCAGATAGACAAGAAGAACTTAATTATTTTAAAACAGTTCTCAAATAACCCTCTTTAGAGCAAGTGTTTTAAAAGAGAGTCTCCCTCTGCACGTACTAGTGTACATGAAGTGACGTGAGGCACCACTCGCACGGAGGCGGTGCGAAGTGGACTTGTACTGAAGCAGTACAAGTCAGTAGTGCCCCGTTACACATTCTGCATGGCAATGGCTTTGGCGGTGTCGTCTGCTTCATTAAGAGAAGGTTAACATGTACTGGACGGGTCTTCCATAAGCTAAAGTTGGACAGCGTGACGATAAAGTGGCAGTTTGAGAGCTGTAATGTGCTTTTGTTAGCAGAGGATGTAGACGTTTAGGTGGAAAAGAGGCCGTGGTCATGTATCACATATGTGTTGTATAGGAGTGGTTCGGAAGGCGCTTCAAGTGGTGTCCCGTTCAGGATATACTGCGCAGTAAGATGCATAATCTTAATATAATGGAAGTGTTTATCAATAGTATGGAATACATGTGAGGAGAGGGTGGGGGTGGGGTAGTGCCTGGATAGCAACTCCTTATAATTATCACAATATAAAAGATGTTATTAACAAATCTACGTTTAAATTACTATGGCAAGGTGTCCATAATCCAGTGAATAGTGCTCTTCTGTGCAATATTAATATAAAAAGGGTCGTCCATTTGCCTTTGTGAAAGCTTAACGAACCTTATTTGAGTGACGCGAGCTAAGGGTAATATTTATAGTAGTAGTCTTTCAAAATTGTCGCAGCAATACCTTTGCATTATGACTCCACTTGTCGCTAGACGCACCGTCATCCTCGTTGGAGGGATGTCGCGCTCAACATATTTGAGCCTATGACCCTCTAGCGACTGGCGACGAATAAATTTATTCGACGCCCGACAGTACACTAGGGCTCTAAGTGACAATTTTTTGTCACGTTTAACTTCAAGGTGATGAGTAATACCTTATCGCCAGGTGCCGAGACACATAATGGTTGTGTGTCTGGAGCAACTTTAGTCAAGAGATTTGCGAATTCTCTTGAGGTTGCTGGATCAGTAGGGCGTTGCGCCCCTACTGACCCCAGCCGTTGTTTTGCGGTCCGCCTCGCTGTTGCTATTTCGCAACAACGTCGGACCCGCGACTGTTGCCCTTGTTGGCATTCGGTTCAAATTTACGTTCAGTACCTCTCGGTACGGGGGCGTGGGGCACTACACTCATAAGCGTAGTGTCCAAACTTTTGACAGCGATTACATTTCTGCAATCGCTTCTTGTTCGAAAAGCGAGGTTTCTCGCTTTCGACATAATAGAGGTCCATAGGTTCTGGACCTCCAAGCTCGTGTCGTCTTGGAGGACGATATGATGACGAACCAGCTTAAGCCTGTCTCAAGCTAAAGTCCTCCTGTTCCGATACGGATATTGCTTCGTCAAGCGTATCCATTCCAAACGGAGCATGTGGGTCTTTACAGGACCATCTGCAAGGCCTTGCATCCGTAATCAACGTGTGTTAATGAACTGGGTTGTTCGTGATACAACTCGCTAAGAGTCGTATGTGCTGAGCATAAGTGTGAATATCACGCTTGCCTTGTTTGAGTTTTAGAAGCTCTGATCGAACTCTGAACTCAGCCCTTGGCGGTTCAAACGTCTCTTTGAGCCAGGCTTTAAAAGCCTCTCGCAACCCAAAGACATATGGTTCGCGCAACTTTAGGCCTAGTGCTCAAGTTTTGGCACGACCTGCCAAATTTGACTGAGCATATGCGACTTGCATTTGTTTGTCAACGAAGTGACGAGCCTTATGGCAACGTCCAACTCCGCGAACCATCTTAACAGGGAGTCTTCTTCGACTCCCCTATGCTTAGAGATGCCTATCTTAAGGTTTCGGGACGACGCGTGTGTGTCATCCCAGGTACAGGGGTCTATCTATACCTGTTGTAACCTCAACAGTTCGCCCTGTTGAGAGCCTTGCTGATTAAGGAAGGCTACCTTATCCTTCGCCTCGTCAAGTTCATGTTATATGAACTTGGCGATGGCTGAATGGAGAGCATCTCTGTTCAAACCGGAAAGCATGGCCAATATGCATCTTTCCTTACGGTCGAACTCATTTGTTCGACCGCACACCTTTCTATGTCACTTAGAAAAGAGTAGCTATCATGCGAAACGTGATTCGTGTTTCCATTATCATCTAACATGTCCATGTTAGATGGTGGAACTGTGGTCCTTGGACGGACTACGAAGTGCTACCAGATGTAACGGGGCACTACTGACTTGTACTGCTTCAGTAGAAGTCTACTTCGCACTGCCTCAGTGCGAGTGGTGTCTCACATCACTTCACTTACACTAGTACGTGCAGAGGAAGACTTTCTTTTAAAACACTTGCTTTAAAGAGGGTTAATAAAAACTGTGTTAGAATAATTAAGGTCTTCTAGTCTATTTACTTATTACTGACTTAATTATAATCTAATACAAACATGTAGTTAAGTCGTATCTGTCTTTCTCTTTGCGCGCATCCAGCGCTGACTGGACCGCGGAGAAAGTAGATATAATGGTATATATCTACCAATGAATAAGCTTTTAGAATATTATCATGTAATGTAATATTCTCCAAATATTAAATACCTTTTAGATAGTTAATTAATAATAATTAACAACATTTAAGTGTTAATTTCATGTACGATATTCCCCGTTATAGAATGGGTTCGCCCTAAACCATGCTCAGTCAAAGACGAAGAAGGCTGGCACGAAAATACGGAAGGTCTGGTTGAAATGTGCACACATCCGATAACAAAAGTTGAAGGGAGCGGCTTTCGTAGGACGTCAACAATAAAAGCAAATTGTTTGTGGCAAGCTGTCATCCAGTGAACAATAGGCGCAGGCAGATGCATGCAACTATGTCTGGAATTTTCAAGATCTCCCCAGCAGGCTTGGCGGCCACGATTCCGCAGAAGACCCTGTAGCAAATGCGATAAATAATTCGTAAAACCCGAACAAGAAGTGCAAGTGATCTAAATGACAAAGGCTGAGGCGACACCGCGCGATAGACCCTTCGTCAGACCGACCCGCGCTACTTACTGTGTGTAACGAGGTGTATCGTTACATGAAATTATTACTTAAAGGTTATTAATTAATAAATTATTTAAAAGGTGGATAATATTTGGATAATATTTCTTTACGTAATTATATTCGGAAAGCTTATCCATTGGTAGATATAGGCCATTATATCCACTAGCTCCGCGGTCCAGTAAGCGCTGGCCGCGCGCAAAAGTGCGAGACATATAAGACTTTATTACATGTTTTGTTTTAGTACATCATTATTCTAGCATTAAATAGATTGAAACAGAAGAACTTGATTATATTGTATACAGGTCGACAGTGCCCCGTTACACCTGGTAGCACTTTGTAGTCCGTCCAAAGACCACAGTTCAATCATCTAACATGGACATGTTAGATGATAATGGAAATACGAATCACGTTTCGCTTGGTAGCTACTCCTTTCTAAGTGACATAGAAAGGAGTGCGGTCGAACAAATGAGTTCGACCGTAAGGAAAGATGCCATATTGGCCATGCTGTCCGGTTTGGACAGAGATGCTCTCCATTCAGCCATCGCCAAGCTCATATAACATGAACTTGACGAGGCGAAGGATAAGGTAGCCTTCCTTAATCAGCAAGGCTATCACCAGGCCGAACTGTTGAGGTTACAACTGCTACAGACCCCTGTACTACCTGGGATGACGCACACCCGTCGTCCCAAAACCTTAAAGATAGGCATCTCTAAGTATAGGGGAGTCGAAGAAGACTCCCTCTTGAGATGGTTTGTCGAGTTGGACGATGCCATAAGGGCACGTCACATCATCGACGAGCAAATGCAAGTCGCATTCGCTCAATCAAAT
>NC_090619.1:3517850-3523501 GCF_004359215.1 Bremia lactucae
TAATATAGTTTTTCATTATACCCTCTTATGCTAGTTACCTTAAGAGATGTCTTGTTCTGTGGGTAGTGTGTCCTTGGACGGACGTAGGGCACCACTCGCAACTGAAGCAGTGCGAAGTGGACTTGTACTGAAGCAGTACAAGTCGTAGTGCCTCGTTACATCGAAGATCAACTCGCCCATTATTATCGTGTGAGCGCACTCGTCAATGTCAAGTGCAGGTAGACCACCATGATACGTCTGGAGTCAGCCACTCAGATGCGGTGGCACCTTAAATCTTATGCCTCCAGCTCCTCAAAAATATGATTTATATTTAATCGTATGAAATATAAAACTTTTTAAAAGGGAGTCCCCTTCGACTCCCTAAAACTTAAAGACTTCTATCTTTATTAATTTGAATCAAAAGAAACTGCGCCAAATGCAACAGTCTTTTCGATATTCTTGCATCTTCGGATATAAATGAAAAATCAGATTGAAAATGATGAGTTGTAGAATATCTTAGCCAAAGCTGAGTATCTTAACTTTGGCGGAAATAATTAAATGCGAAATTGTGACATTTACTTGATTAAATGTGGATATCCAAATAAGATTGAGACATTTCTTTGAAAGTCGGTCGAACACAACCTATACAATTAGGTCAATAAAAACATTTAATCAAATAATTTAGCGAACACCGTTACGTCAACAAATCTTTAAGATGCACACCCTGTCGATGAAATGGCTGCCGCGACGCGCGCGCGTAAACCTTAGTCAATTGTCTTTTGGGGAAAGTAATTTCTATAAATTGCAAGCGTATCGTGGAGGCGTTGTCTCTCGCTGCGTAGGTACATCTGCATCGGAGCCAAAAAGATCAAAATCCGCGGCCGAGCCTAAAGCGGCGCTGCTAGACCGCGTGGTAGACAAGCTTAATACGTCCATCAAAAATTACCCGGGCGAAGCAATTGCTGTTCTTTTCGCGACTGATATAGGTAGCATCGGTGCCATGTATGGATTTATTTCATTAACTGGCATTGAGTTCTCTCCGGAATTCGCTTTGGCCTTCGCTGCCAGTCGCCCGTTCCGCCGCTTCCGCCTACCCCTCGACTTAGTCGTCGCTGCTGGTGTCACAAAAGTATTTCCATCTTTTTCCAGAGTGCATCTATCAGACCTGGCGAATGCTTTACCACGGTGCGTCCAGTGCATCTTTACAGTGTTACATGCGGCTGACGATTACTTTGATAAGTTATTAGACGATCAAACCTCTCTGAATCGAACATAGTCTCAACCCCTAGCTTTTTTTCCAAGTCGATGGAAAAGGCCACGAAAGTGATTGACGACTACGGAGCAGCATACATGGTGGGATCTCGTTTGGCTGGTGTGGCGGTGGTCTGCTCACTCTACGCGCTAATTAAGCAAGGCGTGGACGTCATGCCACTACTCGCCTCTTTAGGCATGGAAAGAGCGGGAAAATCACTTGGTGGATACGCTGCCGCAGTCGTGTTTGGTAGTGCTATCTACCCGCTAACGCTTGGCGCCTCAGGCTACATTGTGCCGGTTGTTGCCAAACTACGCAGAGGAATTATGCCTTAAATGCGGACAATTGCCAAAGCCATGCTTTGTTAATCTACTAGCCGTAGCATAATTTGTAGAATGCTAAGTCATTCATTTGACATTTCACATGACTAAGTACATTAACAATTGTTTGGCTAAGCTGCCTCGTATCATTTTTGAATAAAACAATGTTTTAAACATAAAAATTGCCGACCCTTTGTGAGATAAAGTGGTCCTGGGACGGTCTAAATATGCTATCGCAAGTATTGTGATTTGATGCAAAATGCAAATGTAGGGTACTTCTTTGATACTTTAGCTTAATTAAAAGCCGAGACAAGCAAGAGAAAAAGTATTGCAAATTTCAACATGACCAACAACTCGCAACTCGCAGTACCTCCAGTAAATGCCAATACAGAAGCAGCAAAAAATTCAACGCAGAAACGTGACGTTTACTTGACTGGCTTCGGAAAGTTCGGTGACATCCTCGAGAATCCAACCACAAGTCTAGCAAAGAAGCTGGCGGAGCACCCTAAAGTGACAGAGTCTCACGTGCTTGAGGTGTCAAAAACGGGTAAGGCAATAGTGCTCATCTGAATGCATAACTTACGTTGGTGCTCGCAGGCAGCGCGGAGGTTCTGAAGAAGTTGCATGCAAGGGCAGAGGTATGCAAGCAAGTGCGCAGCGATGGATTCGACTAATTTCGGTTTGCTGCAGGAGCGTGGTAGACTCTGCATATTATTACACTTTGGCGTGAGCGCTAATTCACGCACACTAAAGCTTGAGCAGGTGGGCTACAATGTGGCGGACTTTCGGGTCCCTGACGAGCGCGGCTACGTTGCCAAGGACGAAATTATTCGCGAAGGTGAGCCAGACAAGATCTATACAAATGTACCACTAGACGACTTGCAGAAAATGTTGCAGCCTATATGTTCGCATATCAGCATTTCGACTGACCCAGGTCGCTACATTTGCAATTACGTTTACTTCCGCTCGCTCGTGTGGATCATCCACCGGAAAGCAATGGGATTCCCAGAGGTGCGCACGTACAAGAAGTATCTCAAAACAGTTTACTTTTTCTTAACTTGCTGTTGATAGCCCTTAGCGCTATTCGTGCATGTGCCTAAGTTTTCTTGCATGTCGTTTGAAGACCAGGTTGCGGTGGCTTCCAAGATTGTGGATATCGTGGCTGAAATGTGATGCTATCCTGCTTTTCCCAATAGTTGTAGCCAGTACTATTTTTAAAGGAAGCTACCAATTTAAGTCAACAGCATTGATGAACGCAATAAAAGGAGGGGAGCTGCTATCCGGACATCCTTTGCTAACTGGACACCTCACATATATTCCAGCTTATTAACCTCTTAAGTCAACATGCATGCGCAAGAGCGCACCTCCAACCATTGTCGCCTATTTCCAGCTCAACTTCTCTCTCGTGCTCGATTTGCTGCCCTTTCATATCGTTCTTTTATGACTTGCCAATCAAGTGCGGGCGCTTTTGGACTTTTCTCACCTGCATAAAACAAAACATTTAACATCGCCGAACATAAAAACGTGCCCACGGGCAGTCACATAACTCTCATGTTGTAGATAATTATGGTGTGTGGCTAAAGCGATTCCCTAAAGTAATTAACGGTGCGTGATCTACTAAAAACTAAAGGGCGTCTAAAGACGGTTCTAATGGAATTTCTGTTGGTTTCGCGATGCAGTGGAATGACTCATACAAAGAAAATATTTTATGTGTAGTTTTTATTCAATTACAATAAGCAGACGGTGAAGGGTAATGGCAATGGTGTGTAGCTATCTATACCCGTTCCCTTAAAATATCAGGAAGGGGGGGGCATCTCCAAAAAGGTTACATTCCCCCCTCTGCTAACTTATAGCCTCTTTCCTATCAGATATCAAAGGCTCTTAGTTATCGACTTAAAGTAAGTTTTAATTAGCGAAGGTTATAAGTTTTTCGGAGATAAGTATCATAGGAGGACTGTATGTGACTTATTAAACTGCAAAATTTGTCGGAACACATGTCTGTGAGTGTAATCGTTACAGATTAATTTAAAATGTTTTGTTGAATTTTATGTGCGACATTAAGACGGACTTTTCCATAAGCCACTGTTGTGTAAGACACATTGTACAAATTAAAATAAAATGTTAACTTTACTTATCAAAGTAGAGAATGTAACTTTAAGGAAATCGGATTCTATCGAAAATGATGATTATGTGCACTTACTTATCTATGTAAGCCACATAACAGGTTGCAGAGATTCACTAAGAAGCGCATCGATAACAGTAATGAAACGCGAAGTGAAATTCACTACACGTTAAAAGATTTACAGTACGATGATGATTTCATCGTACTGGATTTGGATGACGAATTTGATGTCATCCTAGGTTTACCTTGGCTCAGAAAATATGAGCCAAGGGTCAGCTGGCAGCATCGATTCGTAAAGATGCCTGCCACTTGTTCATCAGATGGTCATCTGATGAACGTCTTGGAGCGTCCGCAAGCGTGTGGATGTACTACGAGTGAGTGCGATGGCCTACCTTGTGGTACGGTCGTTAGTACGACTGCACAAGTTCACAGTGTGTTTACTTATCACCCTGTGGAGTCAGCTGCCGGCGGCTGTTCGAATGCACAGGCAGCGCCGAAGGTCCACCACTCGAAAAGGTCGAGTGGATTGAGACATGAATGTACGTCGAGCAGGCGACATTCAAGGAAGATACCGGTTGTCCGAAATGGACAACACGATGATCCTGAGTCGACCGTAGAGGACCCGACTGTGATAGCGCAATCACAGTCGGAAGACGTTGAGAGAATAAGTCACCACGTACTGGAGGAGAAATATCCTCAAATAGTTAATACTGAAGTGACTAGACTTCAGCATCCCAAGGGATTAATCCCTCGGCAGTCTGTGGATAAATCCTAGGAAGAAACCGAGGCATTGAATGTCTTGGCTAATGACGGATCAAGAGTAGGCGCTTATACTCTTAATTTGTATGCGCCCTCGAAGTTAATTTCGGAGATAACTCAATTACCGACCCTAGAACCTAAGCGGTTCTTGAGAGTTCTGTATTGTGGTAGAATCAAGCATATCTGCGTACTCGTCACAGAGGACGAGTATGTAACCGATAATCGGTCAGCGGTAATTTTTTGGAGAACGAACGGGTTCTCAGCAGCTCATCGATGGACAATAGTGTCCTCGATGTGAAGACTCGGATTGAAAGATATACTACTCAATCTTGGGAGTCACTCAAGATAAATCCTCTATACGAAGATTTAATAGAATTCAGAGATGTATTCCCTAAAGCAGTTCCATGCGAGTTGCCTAAGGATAAAGGCACTCGACATGAAATCGAGCTCAAACCGGGCTCGAAGTGCTGTGTCATGAAGCAGTGGCCACTGCCGCGTGAACAAGCGCTTGCGATCGGTAAAATTCTTTATCGATCGATTAAAAGCGGGCCATGTGAGGAAGTCAACCTCCCCACATACTTCTCCGACCTTCTGTGTACGAAAGGCCACAGGAGGGTGGCGGATAGTGCACGCATTCAATATACTGAATGCTGCAACGGTACCGGCTCAAACGCCGATACCTAGAAAAGACGTAATCATAGATGATACGTCTAAAAGTACCATCTTTTCGTCTATGGATCTCATTGATGGATTTTACTAGATCCTTATGCGTGAACGGGACATCCCGTACGCAGCAGTGAGCACTACCACTGGGATGCTCTGGGAATAGCAAATAATACCACAGGGGCTTAGTAACGTCCCTGCAACATTCAACAGATGCGTAACGAATATGTTGACCGGTGCGAGAATTCGCACCGAGTTATTTCGACGATGTATTCGTCCATAGCCGGGCCATGGACGGTAAGACGGACGTGGAAGTTCATAAAACTCACGTTCGTCAGGTTCTTACACTTATGCGAAAACAAAAGTTGGACGCAAATCTCAAGAAGTGTATATTCGCTGCAAGCGAAATACAACTTATTGGGTGCATCGTCGGAAAACACGGTGTGCGCCCTGATCCCGAAAAGATCATGGCAATTACCGACTGGCCAGTTCCAGTCGATGTCAAGGGACTTAGAAAGTTCCCTGGAGTAGCTAGCAGCGTACTTGCACAAGTACT
>NC_090619.1:3524738-3529116 GCF_004359215.1 Bremia lactucae
ATCGTATATACGGACCATGCGTCATTACGCACGGCCGTCAATAGCCCACACCTCTCGCAAAGAATGGCGAGGTGGCTATCCTTCTTCGCGGAGTATAACTTCTCCGTCGAATATAAACCAGGACGACTTAATGTCGTCGCTGATGCGTTATCACGCCGACCCGATTTCGAGTCAGCAGTGCACCCCAACAGTAAAAGTGATCTTACTGTTGCAACACTCACTACGAGTGTTCCATCATCAACCTTAGTTGATGAAATAAAGAAAGCCTATAAAGAAGATAAGGACCTTCTTTGTCTGATGGATCATTTAATGAATCCATCCGATAAATCTTTTAAAGATCTACCGGCTTTATATCGATCGTCATCCGATCGATACACAACACGTAACGGCTTATTGTATTACACAGCCGTTACCGGCGACACCCCACGTGTCGTCGTCCCGACTCACAATGATTTGCGCTTGCGCATCATGTATGAGTGTCACGATGCTCCAACAAGTGGACATCGTGGACGTGAGAAGACTTACCTCACGGTAAGTCGATACTTTTACTGGCCCCGCCAGTATCAGTTTGTGCGCAAGTACATTCGTGCTTGCGAGGTTTGTCAACGGGTGAAGCCTAGCCCTTCATCCCGTGCACCTCTTCAACCTCTACCACTTCCGGCAGAGTGTTGGCAGTCCGTATCTATGGACTTCGTCTTCGGATTTCCCGAAGACGACCACAAAAACAATGGAATCCTTGTTTTTGTAGACAGATTCAGCAAGATGGTACACCTTGCTGCGGTACCAGAGTCGATTACGGCTCCGGGTTGAGCACGTGTCTTTATCGACACGGTATTCAAACTCCACGGGTTATCCCGTGAACTGGTCGCGGATAGAGATCCACGGTTACGGCGGAATTGTGGCAATCCGTGTTCCGATCTCTCGGAACACGACTGACTATGTCAACCTCTGATCATCCTGAGAAAGATGGTCGATGGAACGCGTAAATCGCGTCCTCGAAGAGATACTTCGAGGTTACGTCCAATCGTATCCGAATTGGAGCGAGTTTTTATCGATGGTTAAATTCGCCATCAATAGTTCGGTGCATGCGCCTACAACGCATATCCCGTTCTTCGTGAATGGCTTACGCCATCCACCCATACTCACCAATAAGAGGGATTTTCTTGTTTAAGGGGAGGGAACTCGCACGAGAGAAACACATTCTGGCTCATGCTCATCACACGCGTCGAAGTTACCAACGAGCCGAATGATGTCGATGTCGAAGCAATCGACATCAGAGATGAAAAGAAATCTCATGCCAGTGCGCACAAAGCACACTGAAAAAGACAAAACAAATGAGTCAGCAGAAGAATTCTGCTGGCTCGAGAATATGTAATCCGTTTCGTACAGGATTCCAATGCTAACGCAGTGGACCGTCAGAAACGGAGCGCAGACAAACATGGAAGTGCAAACTTTCTTTCACTTAAAATTAAAGACCTAGTTTTACTCTCTACGGTAAACTTACCTAAGCGTGTAGTCACTAATGCGGGTTGCAGTAAGCTACTACTCAAGTTCATTGGGATCAAGGCCATGTAGTATTGTCGCAATAAATAAGGGATATATAGTATTGTCGCAATAAATAAGGGATATTATTGTGAGAAGTAGTAAGCTATTAATTAGTTGCTCGGGCAAAAGCCACGGCTTTCTTCTGCGGGGCAAGACGAGACATTTTAGTGTCTATGACCCCCTGAGTTGTAGCCAGTGAAGCAGGGGTGCCACAAGAACTTTTGTTACGATGGCTTGCACCATCGTCATCATCACGCACAGAAATATGTGCGGGTGACGGCACGGGAGACGGTGCTGGCGATGAGGAATCATCCTCATCCGTCGTAACCGAACATGCTGTAGCGAATGCTACCAGCACGTCTACTCGAATGGGCCCTCTCATTCGAAGGCTCATAGTCAGCCGCCTGACGATGATCAGGCGACTGTTCCGTTCTCCCCGAGTCAGTCATTTCGTCCGACTCGCATTCGTAGTCGACCTCCAAAGAGGGGTCGCATTCACGTGGTGCATAACCACGTGCACCCGCAACATTTAGAGTTGCGGGAGAAGAGGATGCTACGGCCGACGAAACCTTTGCAGCAAGAGACAATAATGCGTCCGTCGCCCGCGGCTGCATGTACCCCAGCCGAAGGCGCCGCACTATTCGCATACCGGATGGACTTGTAAACGATGCGATAGAATTAAAAATGATGGTTTTGACCAATCAACATCGTTTTCAATTAAGTGGTCTTATAGTAACCACTCTATTTAATGACAGTCAGAGTGATTGTCGGTTAAGGGAGGGGTGATGTAACGGGGTGTATCGTTACATGAAATTAACACTTAAAGGTTGCTTATTAATATATTATTTAAAAGGATGATGATATTTGGAGAATATTACTTTGCATGATAATATTCTAAAAGCTTTTCTATTGGTAGATATATACGATTATATCTACTTTCTCCGCGGTCCAGTTAGCGCTGGACGCACGCAAGAGAATGACAGATAAGACTTAACTACATGTTTGTATTAGATTATAATTAAGTTAGTATTAAGCAGATAGACAAGAAGAACTTAATTATTTTAAAACAGTTCTCAAATAACCCTCTTTAGAGCAAGTGTTTTAAAAGAGAGTCTCCCTCTGCACGTACTAGTGTACATGAAGTGACGTGAGGCACCACTCACACGGAGGCGGTGCGAAGTGGACTTGTACTGAAGCAGTACAAGTCAGTAGTGCCCCGTTACACATTCTGCATGGCAATGGCTTTGGCGGTGTCGTCTGCTTCATTAAGAGAAGGTTAACATGTACTGGACGGGTCTTCCATAAGCTAAAGTTGGACAGCGTGACGATAAAGTGGCAGTTTGAGAGCTGTAATGTGCTTTTGTTAGCAGAGGATGTAGACGTTTAGGTGGAAAAGAGGCCGTGGTCATGTATCACATATGTGTTGTATAGGAGTGGTTCGGAAGGCGCTTCAAGTGGTGTCCCGTTCAGGATATACTGCGCAGTAAGATGCATAACCTTAATATAATGGAAGTGTTTATCAATAGTATGGAATACATGTGAGGAGAGGGTGGGGGTGGGGTAGTGCCTGGATAGCAACTCCTTATAATTATCACAATATAAAAGATGTTATTAACAAATCTACGTTTAAATTACTATGGCAAGGTGTCCATAATCCAGTGAATAGTGCTCTTCTGTGCAATATTAATATAAAAAGGGTCGTCCATTTGCCTTTGTGAAAGCTTAACGAACCTTATTTGAGTGACGCGAGCTAAGGGTAATATTTATAGTAGTAGTCTTTCAAAATTGTCGCAGCAATACCTTTGCATTATGACTCCACTTGTCGCTAGACGCACCGTCATCCTCGTTGGAGGGATGTCGCGCTCAACATATTTGAGCCTATGACCCTCTAGCGACTGGCGACGAATAAAGTTATTCGACGCCCGCAGTACACTAGGGCTCTAAGTGACAAATATTTGTCACTTTCAACTTCAAGGTGATGAGTAATACCTTATCGCCAGGTGCCGAGACACATAATGGTTGTGTGTCTGGAGCAACTTTAGTCAAGAGATTTGCGATTCTCTTGAGGTTGCTGGATCAGTAGGGCATTGCGCCCCTACTGACCCCAGCCGTTGTTTTGCGGTCCGCCTCGCTGTTGCTATTTCGCAACAACGTCGGACCCGCGACTGTTGCCCTTGTTGGCATTCGGTTCAAATTTACGTTCAGTACCTCTCGGTACGGGGGCGTGGGGCACTACACTCATAAGCGTAGTGTCCAATCTTTTGACAGCGATTACACTTCTGCAATCGCTTCTTGTTCGAAAAGCGAGGTTTCTCGCTTTCGACATAGTAGAGGTCCATAGGTTCTGGACCTCCAAGCTCGTGTCGTCTTGGAGGACGATATGATGACGAACCAGCTTAAGCCTGTCTCAAGCTAAAGTCCTCCTGTTCCGATACGGATATTGCTTCGTCAAGCGTATCCATTCCAAACGGAGCATGTGGGTCTTTACAGGACCATCTGTAAGGCCTTGCATCCGTAATCAACGTGTGTTAATGACTGGGTTGTTCGTGATACTACTCGCTAAGAGTCGTATGTGCTGAGCATAAGTGTGAATATCACGCTTGCCTTGTTTGAGTTTTAGAAGCTCTGATCGAACTCTGAACTCAGCCCTTTGCGGTTCAAACGTCTCTTTGAACCAGGCTTTAAAAGCCTCTCGCAACCCAAAGACATATGGTTCGCGCAACTTTAGGCCTAGTGCTCAAGTTTTGGCACGACCTGCCAAATTTGACTGAGCATATGCGACTTGCATTTGTTTGTCAACGAAGTGACGAGCCTTATGGCAACGTCCAACTCC
>NC_090619.1:3532342-3552951 GCF_004359215.1 Bremia lactucae
CAGTTCCATGCGAGTTGCCTAAGGATAAAGGCACTCGACATGAGATCGAGCTCAAACCGGGCTCGAAGTACTGTGTCATGAAGCAGTGGCCACTGCCTCGTGAACAAGTACTTGCGATCGATAAATTCTTTATCGATCGATTAAAAGCGGGCCATGTAAGGGAGTCAACCTCCCCACATAGCTCTCCGACCTTCTGTGTGCGAAAGGCCACAGGAGGGTGGCGGATAGTGCACGCATTCAATAAACTGAATGCTGCAACGGTACCGGCTCAAACGCCGATACCTAGAAAAGACGTAATCATAGACGATATGTCTAAGAGTACCATCTTTTCGTCTATGGTTCTGATTGATGGATTTTACTAGATCCTTATGCGTGAACGGGACATCCCGATCGCAGCAGTGAGCACTACCACTGGGATGCTCTGGGAATAGCAAGTAATACCACAGGGGCTTAGTAACGTCCCTGCAACATTCAACAGATGCGTAACGAATATGTTGACCGGTGCGAGAATTCGCACCGAGTTATTTTGACGATGTAGTCGTCCATAGCCGGGCCATGGACGGAAAGACGGACGTGGAAGTTCATAAAACTCACGTTCGTCAGGTTCTTACACTTATGCGAAAGCATAAGTTGTATGCAAATCTCAAAAAGTGTATATTCGCTGCAAGCGAAATACCACTTCTTGGGTGCATCGTTGGTAAGCGCGGCGTACGCCCTGATCCCGAAACAATCATGGCAATTACCGACTGGCCAGTTCCAGTCGATGTCAAGGGACTTAGAAAGTTCCCTGGAGTAGCTAGCAGCGTACTTGCACAAGTACTGATGCAATTATGTTGAGATGACAGTTTATCTCTCTCTCGTCTCTTAAAAAAGACTAGAAATGGCTATGGAACGCTAATTAACAGCGGTCCTTTGAAGGTATGGGTTGTCTCCCTCACACGGCGCGCTGTTAAGCGCGCCGTGCGATCGGCAAAGAATTTGTCGTCGCTAATCCTTGTTCACTAGGCAATAAAAAAAACTGATTCAAGGCACAATATTTCGAGCTTGGAATCAGGTCGATTTCGTGTCGAGTGCCTTAATCCTTAGGCAAGTCGCATGGTTCGGATTTAGGAAATATCCTTGAATTCGATCAAATCCACATAGAAATGATTTGTCTTCAAAGACTCCCAGGATTGGGACGTAAAACGTTCAATCCGAGTCTTCTCATCGAGGACACTTTCGTCCATCGATGTGCTTTGAACCGTTCATTTTCAGAATATACTATTGCCGACCGAATATCGGCCACAAATCTTTACAATAGTGTCTTATGACGATTGACGCGTTGATTCAAACTTGAATCAACCAATCAGCAAAATTATTATCATATTTTTCCAATATTACCAAATTAAATAAATATCGGAAATGTTACGCATGAATTAATAAACGATAAAAATTTTATACTTCCTAATTATTTCCTCTCATAGTAGATAATATTTATAATCCCTGTAATAGGTAATACTATCTATGAAACAGGAACCCTGTTACATCAACTCCAATAAAACTATCGCTAGGCACAACAAGAGCATATATATTTTGATCATGGGAAGCTATTGGATCATTGATATGCTTGGCGAAAAGCTTGCTAAATTTTGCCGATGTCGTGAGCTATCTGAGTCGTTTCGTAAGCAATACGTCCAATATGCAAAAGGTCAAATGAACAAGATTAATCTACATTGAATTTATCGAATTGGTATTCGTATATTTTGCTAAATTATGGTGGCTTGCTGGCCAAGATGAGCTTTTCCACTTGCGATTAGAATTTATTGAAGTACTTAACACAATCATTTTCGCGTCTCGAACGCTGATAGCTCACTAATTAAGCAGCTAATCGTTCAACTTTACATTTCCTTTTGGCGTATTCTAGCGCAGTAAAGTTTAAAAAAAGATTAAATTTTATCTGTGTTCGATTCTAACACTTGCAAGCAGCCGGATGAACAAGCTGCAAGACCATGGTGTATTTGTGGAACCTTAGTTGGCCGAATGGGGTTGTGGTGTTTGTACGTAAAAGACCGTGGAAGACGGTGAGACGTAGTGATTTTATTTATAAAATGTTATCGACTGTAGTGGGACTTTTTGAGAAAGAAGCAAACAACGCGTCTTGGCACTTATCTGTCTGTAGCGTCCATTATGAGGGGCTTACTTTTTCTTAAGATGGTTTTGCGAAAGTTTTCTTTTTTGCAATGCCAGGCCACAGCAGTGACAAAGAAGCTCAGATGCGCTGCCTCTGCTTCTTTAAAAATATTTTTAGCGAAAATTAAGCAAAGTATGATATTATGCAACCATAAATTCGAGGGAATGCGGTAAGTACATTTTTAAGACTTTTGTGACGGTGCGCGATTATTCGCTCAGTAATGAACAACGCGGCTCGGCGGTATCAAGCGCCGGTAATGAATGACGCGATACCTGGTCTCGGCTACTCGAGCTACCTTGAGGCAATCCTTAAAATGCTGGGATTTATATGGATATTGTGAAACAAGACAGCCCCGAGGACACCCCGCTGCAGTACAATGATCGAGAGTCAAAAAGTTACTTGATGTAGGCGGGCGCTTCTAAAGCTGCCACGCACTACACCTTCAAGCACCGTGAGGAAGCGGTTTGACCGTCTTCTCTCACGTGAAGTGAAGTTGTTGGTAGGCGCCTAAGCGACCTTTTTTAACGAACTAAGTACTTTTGTACAAGTGCCGTCACTGTAGCGGTAATCCGGCTTTACGTGCGCACTTGTTAACTAGGAAGCAGTATAAGACTGATATTGTATTTATGAGATTTGATATAAAAACCTTTTCACCAATGAATAGATGGCACCTCTGTAGATGTACACCCCTACATTGCGAGCGTATTATTCTGAATATCTCGAGTTACAAATGACGCTAGCGGCCATCCCTTCCAATATGAATAAACCTATGTACATCACATACACAAGGGTGGGTCACTTTGTGCACCACAACCAAGTGACAGGTCTAAGTTCTTCGTGAAGTAATTGACCATCCCCGTTATGTACGCTTTGTGTACTTAATGGATTGTGTAACATAGGGCAACTTTTAGCCCGTTACGCCACCCCCTCTTTAAGAAATTTTACATTTTTTGTAAAAACTGTCAACGGGAGGAACGAGGGACAGGGAGCTGCTTTACGCACCGCTTTTAGTCCTCTTAACCACTCCTAGCAACCAGTGTGTGTACATCTTTGTCATCACACGGCGCCTGACATGCCACCTAAGAGGGGCAAAGCTGATGGGTCGTGTGCGAAGACACCCACACAACCACGCACGAAGCGCACGCGCAGCGATAAAACAGCCGCCGTGGCGCAGTGCCTCACTTGCAACGCCGACATCCTTATTCGGATGGAAATAGTGCGTCGTTCCTAGAGCGCGCTATTGTAGACGAACATAATTATTATGGCATCTATAGTTCAAGGAAGGCTCAGGGAAAATCACTTGGCCCTGTTCCCGGATCCCGGTCGTGTTGCATTCAAATGAATCAACCGTAACGGAGCGGAATCCCTGCGCCGCTTTCAGCCACATTCCGATGTGGTGAAACAAAGTTCGCAGCGACTTAACTTCGCTTGCATGCGTGTGAGAGAAACCTCGGAAGGCACTGTACCCCCAATTTCTTCTCATCACGCTGCTCGTCCTAGTCCATTCGGAACTAGCAGAGCGACAACTAGTGCTCCTCCTCAAAGGCAGACAACAAATCCGGTACGTCGATGCGCAGGGCGTCAAACCGCTTCCCAAGAGTCGAAACTTTTCGGGTATCCTCTCCACTGGATGAGGATCTGAAGCTTATGCTTCACGAAGCGATGGCAAGCAGCCTTTCAACAAGGTATCGTTGGTTCCCAGCAGCATCCGCCAACGCAGGATGCGCCCGATAGGAGTGGCGGTTACGCCACCTACTAACGGCAGCCTATCCTGCTTACGTTCAGGCTCAGAGCGCTGCTGAACGACGCTCGACTCACGGTCGGCTTCACCATCGGTCTCCTTAGACGGGTGACGGTATGTGATCTCTTCTGAATCAATATACCATTTCAGACGACCCACGTTAAAGACGGGGTTCGTCATCAAATACGGCGGGATGTGAACCTATAATTTTGGCCTCCAATCTCCTCGATCACCGTAAACAGCCCGATGAAATGCAGCAGTAATTTCGTAGTACCTACAGGTAGTAGAAAACTGCCTTTTTAGGTAGGATGCAGTACCCATAGTACTTTTTATCTACGTTTAAGCGCTCATTAATTCTGCGACCATATTGGTCCGCATATTGATTGTTTTTGCTTGTCCTGTGCGTTTACCTTCGCGTCACGGACTTTTTGTGTGATGGCCAATCGCTCATCCACAAAGCGTTGAGCCTCGTTCACGCTTTTTAGCATCAAAGTCGCCGATTACACCGCCGAGAGGTCGGACATATGACGTAGTTGTCAATAATGAAACATCGTTATTATTTAGGAGCACATGCATTTTTTGCCGTGACTCCATACTGACCACTGCTAAACCGGCAGGGTCACTAGGGCAAGTTTCAGTCTTTGAGATGATACCCTCATGGGTCATCGTCATATTGACGAAACTATGCCCCTCTTTCGCACCGAGCATAGTGAGGGGCTCTCTTCCACTAAGACTCGGGCTGCGCAAGCGAGACTGGCGTTCGAGGATGGCGCAGTCCGTTAATATAAAAGGGTGTCTCAACCGTACTGGCGCGGAAACTGTTATTTATAGCGAACTTCACAAAGGGCAATTGCTTGCTTCACTCTTTGGGAGTTGCTATAGTGCGCAAGACATCCGCCACGACCCGATTGGCACGTTCTGTTTGGCCATCGGTCTGGGGATGATCTGCGGTCGACATTTGTAGCTTGTTACCAAGCAGCTCAAACACATGTCGCCAAAAACAGACGTAAAACGTGGATCCCGTTCCGATACTATGGACTCGGGCATCCCGTGTAGTCGGTAAACATGATCCAGGAACAAGAGAGCTGCCTCCTTGTCTGTGATCGATGTATTAAATGGGGCTAAATGCACCATTTTGCGCAGTCTGTCTGCAAAGACGACTAGCCCCGTCCGACCCTTATGATCGGGCGGCATGCCAAACATGAAGTCCAGACTGACCGACTTTAATTGCGCACTGCCGGCGTTGTAGGCTTTATGCGCTGACACTATTCGCAGGAGCGAATATAGTTGACCACCGATGGGGGTAGGTGTGGCCACCAAAATTCCTCTGACTCTAGTAAGAGTGTCTCTTCACGGCCCAGATGCCCACTCGATGGTGCATCGTGGAGCTCTTGAAGTATCTTCAGCTCGATATCTGTGTCATGAGGGACATAAATTCTCAAGAGATCACAAACGACAGCTGATGCCATAACAGACCATCGCTGTCGCTAAACCGACTTAGCTTAGCCTTCATGTGCGACGGAAGGGCGACCATTCGTCTACCGAAGTGATCCAACAGCAGACGACAATGCTTGATGCGATCGCCCATTTTGGCGATTGCAGATCAAGACAGACCATTCCATGTGGTCTATGACGCCAGCGATTTCGCAATCGGCTGTGCGTTAATGCAATACGATGCAGACGGCGCGGAGCGCGTCGTCTGTTACCCATCGCGTCAGCTGCAACCAGCTGAACGCAATTATCCAGTGCATGACAAGGAGCTCCTTGCCATGAAATATTCATTGGCTAAATTTAGGGTCTATCTCCTCGGAGATAGACCGTTCATCGTATATACGGACCATGCGTCATTGCGCACGTCCGTAAATAGCCCACACCTGTCGCAAACAATGGCGAGGTGGCTATTAACCCTAACTAGACATGCGTGACATTGTCCGCAAGATCCTTCTTCGCGGAGTATAATTTATCCGTGGGATATAAACCAGGACGACTGAATGTCGACGCTGATGCTTTATCGCGCCGACACGCTTTTAAGCCGGCTGCGCATTCCAACAGCGAAAATAATCCCACTGTTGCAACACTCATTTCAAGTGTTCCGTCATCAACCTTATTTGATGACATAAAGAATGACTACACAGAAGATAAAGACCTTCTGCGTTTGATGGATCATCTGATGAATCCATCCGATAAATCTTTTAAAGATTTACCGGCTTTATATCGATCGTCATCCGATCGATACACAACACGCAACGGCTTATTGTTTTACACAGCCGTTACAGGCGACGCTCCACCTGTCGTTGTCCCAACCCACAATGATTTGCGCTTGCGCATCATGTATGAGTGTCACGATGCACCAACAAGTGGGCATCGTGGACGTGAGAAGACTTACCTCACAGTAAGTCGCGACTTTTACTGGCCCCGCCAGTATCAGTTTGTGCGCAAGTACATTCGTGCTTGCGAGGTATGTCAACGGGTGAAGCCTAGCCCTTCATCCCGTGCACCTCTTCAACCTCTACCACTTCCGGCAGAATGTTGGCAGTCCGTATCTATGGACTTCGTCTTCGGATTTCCCGAAAACGATCACAAAAACAATTAAATCCTTGTTTTGTAGACATATTCAGCAAGACGGTACATGTTGTTGCAGTATCAAAGTCGATCACGGCTCCGGGCTGTGCTCGTGTCTATATCGACACGGTGTTCAAACTCCACGGTTGACCCCGTGAACTGGTGTCGGATAGAGATCTACGATTCACGGCGGAGTTTTGGCAATCCGTATCCCGGTCTCTCGGAACACGGCTGACTTTGTCAACCTCTGATCATCCAGAGACAGATGGTCAGACGGAACGCGTAAATCGCGTCCTCGAAGAGATACTTCGAGGTTACGTCCAATCGTATCCGAATTGAAGCAAGTTCTTACCGATGGTCGAATTTGCCATCAATAATTCGGTGCATGTGTCTACAACGCATACACCTTTCTTCGTGAATGGCGTAAGCCATTCACGTATACCCACCCAATTCGAGGTTTCCTTTGATTAAGGGGGGGGGGATTCGCACGAGCAGAACCATTTCTGGATCATGATCATCACGCGTCGAAATTGCCAACGACGCGAATGATGTCGATGTCAAAGCAATCGACATCGAAGATGAGAAAAATCTCATGCCAGTGCACACAAAGCGCACTGAGAAAGACAAAACAAATGAGCCAGCAGAGGAATTTCTGCTGGCTCGAGAATCAGTAATCCGTTTCGTAAAGGATTCCATTGCTAACGCAGTGGACCGTCAAAACGGAACGCAGACAAACGTGGAAGAGCAAACGTACTTTTATTTAAAATTAATGACCTAGTACTACTCTTTATGGTAAACTTACCTAAGCGTGTAGTCACTAATGTGGGTGGCAGTAAACTACGACTCAAGTTCATTGGGATCAAGGCCATGTAGTATTGTCGCAATAAATAAGGGATATTTATTGTGAGGAGTAGTAAGCTATTTATTAGCTGCTCGGGCAAAAGCCACGGCTTCTTCTCAAGGGCAAGACGAGACATTTAAGTGTCTACGGTCCCCTGAGTTGTAGCCAGTGAAGCAGGGGTGCCACAAAAACTTTTATTACGATGGCTTACACCATCGTCATCATCACGCACAGAAATATGTGCGGGTGACGGCACGGGAGACGGTGCTGGCGATGAGGAATCATCCTCATCCGTCGTAACCGAACATGCTGTAGCGAATGCTACCAGCACGTCTACTCGAATGGGCCCCCTCATTCGAAGGCTCATAGTCAGCCGCCTGACGATGATCAGGCGACTGTTCCGCTCTCCCCGAGTCAGTCATTTCGTCCGACTCGCATTCGTAGTCGACCTCCAAAGAGGGGTCGCATTCACGTGGTGTATAACCACGTGCACCCGCAACATTTAGAGTTGCGGGAGAAGAGGATGCTACGGCCGACGAAACCTTTGCAGCAAGAGACAATAATGCGTCCGTCGCCCGCGGCTGCATGTACCGCAGCCGAAGGCGCCGCACTATTCGCATACCGGATGGACTTGTAAACGATGCGATAGAATTAAAAATGATGGTTTTGACCAATCAACATCGTTTTCAATTAAGTGGTCTTATAGTAACCCCTCTATTCGATGACAGTCAGACTGATTGTCGGTTAAGGGAGGGGTGATGTAACGGGGTGTATCGTTACATGAAATTAACACTTAAAGGTTGTTTATTAATATATTATCTAAAAGGATGATAATATTTGGAGAATATTACTTTGCATGATAATATTCTAAAAGCTTATCCATTGGTAGATATATACCATTATATCTACTTTCTCCGCGGCCCAGTTAGCGCTGGACGCGCGCAAAGAGAAATACAGATAAGACTTAATTACATGTTTGTAGTAGATTATAATTTAGTTAGTATTAAGTAGATAGACAAGAAGAACTTAATTATTTTAATACAGTTTTTAAATAACCCTCTTTAAAGCAAGTGTTTCAAAAGAGAACAGGACAACTTGATAAGTCCACTGCATGTATTGTTCACAAGCCTTGCGTAGTGCACGTGCTAACCGATGTTGCCTCAGAATTGACTTTAAGTTTAATTGTTTTTGGAAGCTGCAGGCGTTCAAGACTGGTCTGTCGGCTTGTGAGAACAAACTTGCTGTACACTTCATTCAAGTCAAGTGTTGCAACAGCAACAGCAATGCCCTGTTTCAAGAATGCATGGCCTCCCTCTACACGCAACGAGACGGCATGTCTAAAATAAGGGCATCGTAATCCGGGTTGTAACAAATTGTTCCTTGTGCTTGTGAAGCCAGGAAGTTTCCAAGTAATTATTCAAATGCAGTGCCAAGATTTACAGAAGGAATGCTCGCTGCTTGTGATTATCTGTTTATGTGGGTGCGTGGCAGAGAGCCATCCACTAGCCTAATTATAATGTATATGCTGTAGTTTATTAATCAAATAAAAGAAAAATCATGACATTTATGCTGCATACCTCATCGTTGCCGCGCTCGGTATCAAATTATGATTTTCGCAAATCGTAAAAGCTTGAAAATTTTGTGATCCCTGAATCCAAATTTGGTAGATAGCGCAAAAAAGAAGGCGTTCACGCGCGACGACACCGTAGACTATTTGTTCCAGCTTTGAGTATTCATGGAAAAACTGCAGCGTACATTAAAGCAACGCAATGCGGCGTATCGATCAGGTTCCATTATTTCTTGCTTTTACGCCAAGGTACACTTGAGTAGGCAACATAAATACTAGCTTATAGTGGGACATGATCAGAGTTTCGTAATCCAAAAATATCATGAGTGCTTTGAAAGGTCTCCGTTCCGCCCACTTCGTCACATTTACTCAGAGTGCCCATACCACTATTAAAGTGGCTACATTTTTCGCATTGTGAGATGTAAACCGTCAAGCGTTCACCTAGCCATTTTGGTCTTAATGAGTCAAGTTTCGAGTTTATCACGGGCTATAGTTGATCTATGTTACACAATCCCCGTTAAGTACACGAAGTGTACTTAACGGGGATTGTGTAACATAGATGATCAATTCAATAAGTGAAGTGATTACACCCACCACTTGGGTGTGGTTCAAATTGTGACCCACCCTTGTGTATGTGATGCACCTGAGGGCATTCACATTGACGGGGATAACGGCTAACGTCATTCAAAATACGAGGTATTCGAATGATACGCTCGCAACACATATTAGTGCATATCTCCAGAGATGGAATTTATGATTGCTTTAAATATGTTTTATATCTAATACGATTAAATATAAATCAGTCTGAAAACTACTTTCTAGTTGACAAGTGCGCATGTGAGCCGGATTACCGCTCCCATGGCGTCACTGAAATTGAGGCTTCAAGTTCGTTAGGTGAGGTCGCTTAGGCGCCCACCAACTACCTCACTGTACGTGAGAGAAGACGGTTAAACGCTTCCTCACTGTGTTCAGAAGGTATGTATTAAGTAGTCCGTGGCAGCTTTAAGTAACGCCCACCTACAGCAGATCCAGTGTACGAAAGCCATATCAAAAGGAAAGGTTACTGAGCCTATTAAGCTGCTTGTATTTTTTACGAAAGGCTGAATGGAGTTGTAAAGTACATGCCGACCATTTATCCCCAATATAATTAGCAGACCGATTTGTCTGGCGCAAGAGACTTCAGAAGTCCAACAGCCACATATATGAGTGGCGTGTGTTATACTGGCTCATGGTGGTGCGCTCAGCCAAATGTTTGGTATTGTTACAGCAGTGATGTTGGTGCATACTTGTCTCTTCAAATAAAGAAGAAGCTTATCGATAGAGTGAACGCCATTAGCTTTACCCCAGTAATGCTGTTATATCACTTTCGTGACTAAGCTATCGGTTAGAGATGGACAATATACCATATCGAGAATTCTTTAAAGCTCTCCAGGCTGTAGAATAGTTAAAGCGATATGAAATTATCATGCAAATAATTTATCAGTCTTATATTTATGTCGGATGTCCGCGGTTGGTTGATTGCCTGCTGCGGACCCGCCTTTTTATTGTGGATATTACTTTACATAGATGTTATTATTAATGAGCATCGTTTCCACGGGGTGTGTCAACTCCGTGGACTGCCTAACACGAACCTTTTAAAGAAAGTGTGTAGGCTGACATTTGAGTGTTGGCATGAGAAGATATGGGTAGAATCAACTTGGGTATTAACATGCAAGTTAGCCAAAGCTAGTGAGCGAGAATGAGGGAGTCAGAAAGATATGTTACCTCCTAAAACCGCTGTAGGTATCTTTGTGGTCGCCGATGGCTATCTGGCACTCCAAGTCTTGCGGTCATATTTGCAACCCCGTTTTATCTCCCCACTCGAATTTGCACCACAAATTTGCAAGAAAAGCAAAAGCATCCTCGCTGAACAACACAGGGATGACGGCAGCTCACATCCACAATTGTCGCGAAAGGCATGACAACTGTAAGAGACTGGTGTGCAGCACACGCATGCTCGCACAGTTCAGCACGGTCTCTATTCCCGCGGAAGTTGCGCCGCGATGTCGCGCGATCGATTCACGCGCATTATCCGATCATCTGTTCGAGCCTCACCGAGCACAGTAGACCGCCAACGCGATCGATTCACGCGCATTATCCAATCCTCCGTTCGAGCCTCACCGCGCACAGTAGAACCGCCAGCGCGACCCATCGATTGACACACGCGGCACATCTTACGAGCTACGAAGCTCAACGCAAAAGCTATCTCATCACAGCTCGTCTGCGATAAACAATCCAGGGCCATGGCACGTTGCGCGTGTGGACTATCGCCTGCTCGGCTGCTCAGGCCTGCGTGACTCCCTAGGCGAAGCCGCAGCGGAAGAGTTCTGGATCTGCTATCGTGCTAATCACGGTCGTGCGACGACTGTTCAGGTCACGGTGACACAACAGTAGCTTCATCTATCGTAGTCGGCGTTCATGAAGAAGTACAACTTGGCCAGAAGGAATTCGTGTCGCACGTTTTGCCGTCTCGCACTATGTGCCTTGATGCAACCATACGCTGTTCGAGCACAAATGCTTTAAACTCCTCCGACTGAGCAACATGTTGCTCAGGAGGAGGAGTTTAAAGCGCTTGTACTACTCAATAGACTGGCCAGCAATTGCTCTTAAAATCTCTGTGCCATGTCCTGATTATGTTTGAAGAGGTGGAGGAGGAATGAACCCAATCGATATTGAGGCTCATCCTCACAAACACGCTCTGTGAGACGGATCGTGGGAATGACTGCCGCATGTCAGTAATCTTATCGCTATGAGCCTGAGTGAACCTTGATTGTACTCCGATAGATCACGATCTCGTTAGTGTTGAAATAAAAGTGGGTTGCAATATAAATGGACGAGACGGAAGACGTCCGTTCGTGAAATCCGATTCATGTGCATGCCAGTTGCTGATAAAGCACCGACCATAGTGCTGTTTCGTCCTAATGCCCACCATTTTCCTAAGGTCGCTAAAGGAAGATTACTAAGGCTTCTTGTAAGGCTCTGTCAAGAATGAGGTTGGCTAAAGTGACAAATTCCGCCTGTAGGACGATTAGATGTTATGACTAACCAAACCCAGTAAATTTTCTAGCTTTAAGCTTAAGAAATTAAGGACTCATTTGGGCATCAGTTTATCAACCGGAACCAGCATATTAACTCAAATGTGGCATTCGTATTCGATAATATTTTCAACGATAGCGTATTCTCTAGACCGCCGACGATTGATAAGTGACTGATACTATCAGCTCTTAAATTGTAGGTATGAATTGCAAGTGAATGATGGCAATACTCTAGGGTGAGTTGACCGTGAAATTACGGATTCAAGCTTGAACGATCATACTAAGGCTGATGAGACTAGCAGCAAGATATCATGTAACATAATACGCTTGTAGAATCTACAAACGGAAACACAACTCGTTGAATGAACCTGTACCTAATAGTTGAGGATGTTTGTTAATTTTTTTTCTGTTCTCTGCCGTTAATGGAGGTGGTGGATTTGGCATGAACCGAGTGGTCATATGTAAGTATCGGAGCAATTGTCACATCTTACAATTCCATCTAAGCACAGCGGAACAAACATATTACGGCTACATCTCCAAAAATATATGATAATCATATTAAGACCTATTCACAATACGTTTCAAATCCAACATTCCATTTCTCGCTTATATATACCTACCAACGAAAGAGTCAGATTTATCTTCATAAGATAAATATTGGTAGTCATTCCCGTAACGCGTCTTTTTCATTGGGGAAATTGCTACAATGGGCTAGAGCTTGGAAGTACAAGACCAACTAGATAAAATACAAGAACATTCCCAAACTAAAAATTACTCTCCCATAGCTGCATTTTGCCGCTACGCTGGTCGCTATAGGAAGCGGTCAGTCAGATTGCTAAAAACAGCTCTTTTCAAAAATTAGTTGATGTATAATTAGATCATTAATCAAAAAGTTGAAACAAATATAGATAAATAATTTTATCAATGAAACAATATATTATCAAGTGAATACACCATTTATCTTAGCGAAGTTTCGTTGCCACAGATTACTCAAGTCAAGATACTAAGCAATACTTATGGTTTCTATAGCCAAATTTACCTTGGAGCACCATTGCATTTAACATTACCTAAGCAACCACAAGTGGCAAATTTTTTGGTAAGACGAACGCTGAAGACCAAGACACTAGACTTTGCGAAATGAATCTAACTATGGCAGACAATCGTATGGAATCAGACACATATAAGTGGCCTTTGTAATAACCTATCCGGATATCCTTCAAAGTATTGGGCGCTTTTGTGGGATCAGGGCATAGCAAGGGCTTTTTTAATCAAATAAAATCTCCATCGGAGATCCGATTAATATATTTAACATAGTGCGGTGCACCTTAATGCTGAATTCGTTCGCGCACGCGCTCTTGCATGTCAGGTCCACCGTAAAGTGCGCATACCTATTAAACATATTTCGAAGCGGATGGCCTGTCGCTCAATAGCCAAAACTGATAAATGAACACTATTTCTAGACGAGGCTTACTCAGTGCTTATGGCGGACAGCATGTCATTCCCTTCATGGGCGATCTTTAAGACAAAGATTTCCGCCATGTTTTAGCCGCCGAACAAAGAAATGTTGCTTTAGTGCGCTACTCTGGAGCCGGCAGGCGAAGCGACCTCTGCAAAATATCTGCAGGATATTCTCTCGCTGTTGGCATCCATTACGATGGGTTTGATACCGGAACACATTGAAGTGCCCACGTTCATGAACATACTGCGGTACGGCCATCACGAAAGTTCTTTGCAGCCTTCGTGTTTCAAATATTCACTCGACCATCTTTTTTATGTGCCGTCGACGATGTAAAAGGCATTCCAAGTTGCCTTAGTTAATTTTTTCTCGTTCAACAGTGCATCGGCGACAGCTTGGTCCAAACCGTCGGCTAGAATGTTGGATGCCACTTCTGTAAAGTTGGGCATCGCAGACGTTGTCTGCTACAAGTGCGGCAAGCTCGGCCATATGGTGGCTCACTGCTAGGCCAGAGTAGCTGCTACTGCAAAGACGCCCCGCAAGAAGTCTTTCGAAAGGGATTTTAAGAGCCAACGTAAACGACGCATGAGTTCTGCGTCGACAATTCATGGTTCGGGAAAGGAAGAAGTGGGGCGGGATCGCGCTGAAGCTATCAAACGTATGATAGCATAGTATCCGAGGTTTTAAAAGTTCAAACCGCAACCCTGCTGGTCTATAGCGCTCGATTACGACGCTATAACTGCGGGGTGATCCTTCTCTGAATTGGGTGCATCACACAAAATGTGAAATTTGCGACTCTATTACAGAGACCTACGAGTTCTGTGAAAAGTGCAACTCTGCTACACAGACCTACGAGTTATGAGTCGCTTTGCCAGAATAACAAGCAAGGAGATGCGACCATTCGTTAGCGAACGACATGCTCTTGAATTCGGAGGGAGTTCAAGATGAGCTCTCATCTGGCTTTATTGACTTGTCCTGCAGACAGAAGCTCACGGTGCTAGCACTCTGAGGCCTTACCGCGCAAATGAAACATGGCGTACGACGCCATTCAGGGATCGTTCTCGATGAGGTGCGCCACACCGCATTGCTTCACGGCTAACCGCCAGTGGACAATCGTGTGAGAGCTGCTCTCCCGTCTGACTTGGGTGAGTCCATCCCAATAATCCTAGACGGATAATGATGGGCGAAGAGCGTCTCATAGTTCTGTTTAGAGCTTCGTCCCGAGCCTACTGACGCCTGAGATTATCCTAGGCCTAAATGATAGACTTCGCCGCAGCATGGCTATGTGCCTCGGGCATGGCCATACGCTGTCCGAGCACAAACGTATCAAACTACTCCAACTGCGCAACATGTTGCTTAAGAGGACGCACAACTAACTAGTCTCTTTGGAAAGTGACGTCACGGAAGCGGTTTCCCGTCTGCTCGTGTGTAGTGTTAAATTGATTTACATACAATATACACAAATATAAAACCTTTTTACCTAATGATTAGTTGCCATCTCTGTAGATGTGTATCTCTACATGGCGACCATATTTATTTAAATGCTATGTGACCCCCTAAAGTTTGAATGCCCCTGAGTGCATCATATGTGAACCTCAACCGAGTGAGATGTCAATTAACTTCACACAAATTAATTGCCCCCCCCTTTAAGTGCACTTAATAGGCGCGTAACATATGTCAATCAGCCAAATATGCGCGAGGATCGGTCAAAGCGCATTTATTAAAACACACTTGGCGCAGCTGCAGCAGAGCATTATGCTAAGTGAGGTAATTACCGCCAAATTATTCGTTTTGACTGATCGATATTCTCTGATTGGAACCACGTGTTGTGTTTAACGTTGCAGCACCGTCTCGTATCGGACTCATTTAAAACAATGATGTTTCACTTCTGTCTCTTTCGATATGGAATACCCTTATAACAATGATGTCGCACCTCCGTCCCTTACGAAATGGACTAATGCCTTCATCATCATTTGCGGTGCGGCATTGCCGAGCTATATCTACTCGAACTTCAAAGCTATACGTCGAGTGGTTCGTGAAAAGGCTGGGGGTTTACATTTTAAGCTCTAATTGCGATAAGCACGCAATCTCAAAATAATTGTTTCTTTTGTATTTCACGCGAAGGTGTTTTGACGGGATGTCAAACGCTACCAGGTGCTAGGTGTAGCGAATAGGACGATGACAAGTAGTCAAGCTTCCAATGGTCCTGCACAGAGCCGAGAGCCTGTGACAGTAGCGAGCTGACAAGAAGTTAAGGGTCGCAAGAACCGGCACAAAGACTTCAGAGAATGGATCGATGGCTTCATTTATCGCCAAATACAATTTCGAGGTGAATATAAGCCTGGCAAGTAGAATTCTTAGGCTGATGCGTTGTCACGCAGGCCGCAAAAGCAAGAGACCTTTGCCCCGGCACTTTTAGCATGGAGGCTTCCTCGGAATTGTCGCCGTCAGATTTTCGAGAAAAATCGGTAATCGCCTTGGTCTTTTCTGGGTTCGGGCTACTACCTAGTTGACAAGTGCGCACGTGGAGCCGGAGTCCAAGACGCGTGATAACCAAGTGCAACGATGCACAAATAAGTGGTCATCGTGGACCTGAGAAGACCTATCTCACGACAAGTCGCGACTTCTACTAGCCACGCCAGTAAGGCTTCGTCCGCAGGTACATACATACGTGCTTGCGAAGTTTGTCAACGGGCCCTAAGCCCAGTGCTTCATCCCGTGCTCCGTTACAACCTCTGCCTGTTCCGGCGGAGTGTTGGCAGTTGGTATCCATGGACTTCGTCTTCGGATTTCCCGACGACGATCACAAGAATAATGGCATTCTTTTTTGTTGATCCTTTCAGTAAAATAGTACATTTTGCTGCAGTCCCGGAGTCGATCGCAGCCAAAAGCTGTGCTCGTGTCTTGTTGACACGATATTTCGAGTCCATGGGTTACCCCGTGAACTGGTCTTAGATCGAGACCCTAGGTTTACGGCAGAATTTTGGCAAATTGTGTTCTAATTACTTGGAACACAGTTGAAAATGTCAACTTCTGATCATCCTGAAACAGATGGTCAGACGAAGCTTGCAGACTGTATCCTCGAAGACTTCGCGGAACGTCCACTCTTTTACGAGTTGGAGCGATTTCTTGCTGATGGAAGAATTTGTCATCAAAAATCCAGTGCATGCTTCTTCAAAGCATACACCGGTAGACGTGATCGGCTTGCGCCATTCACGTATACCCACGTTTTTGAGAGTGACTCTTATTCAAGGAGAGGGACTCGCTCGAGCAAAGAACCCTCTAGCTCTTGCTCGTCACGCATTAGCACTAAGGTCAATACGAAGGTTACCATATTATTTAATAAATATTGAAGTGGACAAACTTAGTAAAACAAATATGCTATTACTGACTTTGACAACGATGCTGAAAGACTCAGAATCAAAAACAATATTATGAATGAGAACGATTATGCTCTCAATAATGAGGAGATTAATATCGCCGCAATGCAAGCCAATCGCACTGAAAACAAAAATAAAATCGAGTCAGCAGGTAATTTTCTTGTTGGCTAGATACAGGATTCCATCGCTACTGCGGTGGACGGACAGAAATGGAACTCTGACAAAAATGATAGAGAAAACATACTTTCAATTTATTATAATGACCTATCCACTGTCTCCGCTAAACCTTTCAAAACACGCAGTGACAAATGTAGGCAGTAATAAATTACTGCCCAGGTAGATCGGCCCGTTACGCGTACTGCACCACCAAGGCAATGCGTACACGATCGAGCTGCCTCGTAGTATGCTTACGAATCCTACGTTTTACGTTGGGCGTTGCCGCCCGTACCATCAGTATGAGGCAGCTTGTGAAGGAACGATGTGTCCTTTCGTTCGCCAGTTGATCAGTCGCAACCTGCGCAAATTTCTCAACTGGTCACGAGAAACGTTGTCAGCCGTCTCCGCGAACTCGCGGCGACGGCATCCTCGTGATCAAGTTCCTCCCTTAAATATTATGGGTGTGATTCAAATCGCGATGTTTATTCGGGCTCGTCAAACGAGGCGAACCCGGTCTTCCCTCCCTCTCCCACATCCATTGATGGGTTCAGGTTGCTCGAAGCGTTTTCTTGTTAGAGCTTCTTGAACCACCGTGAGGCAAGGGGGTTCGAACGAGTTATCTCGGTCGTTGGCGAGAGTATCAACCCTCGCACGATAGTTGGGAACCTCGTTCCCAACTAATGTTGACGAGACCCATCCTCCTTGGCAGAAAGGTCCATCAGAGAACGAGCGCTTCCCGCGCTCGTAAAAGGATAAAGGTTCCCATTCCCTTGACGCATCTCGTAAGAGATGAGAGACCAACGAACAAAGTTATCCTTAGAGGGCAACCAAGGCCTCCTTTTGGGAGCGAGCCGCAACATATTGCGATCCCTCTCCTGTGAACTCATCTTAATCTTAACGTTTCCTTGGCCCTTGGAGCGATCTCTAGAATCACTCCTTTCCTGGTGATGCAAACTAGCACCACCAGCAGCACTCTTCTCTTCGCGACTAATGTCACCGGAGTGGTCATCACCCACGGAGTCATTCAATGATGATTCCCACCGAAAAGGACCGACAAGTCGAACAACCTCGTCATCACTTCTCTGGTTGTCACGCTAGAACCCAAAGGTTTAACAGACTCGGCCACGGGTGATCCGGCGGCCTTATCAGTAGCCACTGAGTTGGGCGATGCCGGTGACTTGCTCCAGTCACCTGCATTGGTGTAGCACGTGAGTTGTCACCGTCACCTGCCATGTCACTAGCAGATAACATTTTCCAGTCAGCTACAATGAGAGAAGGAGGTGACGTGTTCCCCGCAGTATCCGCATTAGCGTCTACTGATACATTTGCATTGTCAACAGCTGCACTTAAGACACGATTATGCGGTGCGCAAGGAGGCGCCATACTTAGTTAGTTATTAATATAATTAGCTCAGTGGTAGAGAGAAGATCGTTACGTAGGAAACTAAATATATTAGTACTGTTTTACTTTTTCCTAAATATATTCCTTTGAATTACCTTTGGCAGCTTAAGCCTCTTAGCTACATAGAATCCTTCCTCTGTACCCTTGTGTACGTGAAATCTCGAGGCACCTCACCTACAGTGTAATCAGTGAAAGGTTAACTAGTACTTATCAGTACTAGTGAAAGGTCGTTTCAAACATCGTATTAGATAAAAATGACAGATGGTCCATGCGTCCATGCTGCTAAAATATCGAATAGCATGCCTAAAATTAGTCAGATGATCTACTGATCGTTATTATATCACAGCTTGCGACTCACACACAAGGTAAACTCGTGTCTGTCACAAGGCGATGGTCAAAATACAAAAATAACTTGCGGGAATAACGAATCAATTTTAAAGACCATGTAACGGGCTAACGTTGCTCTAATATTACACAGTCCCCGTTAGGTACACTTGGTGTACGTAAGGGGATGGTCAGTTACTAAATATTGTAATAAGACCCAGCACTCGGGTGTGGTTCACATCTGTGACCAACCCTTGTGTATGTGATGCACATAGGTGCATTCAAATTAGGAGGGATGACGCCTAGCGTCATCTGTTATGCGAGGTGCCTAGAAAGATACGCTCACAATGCATATTAAGTGTTATCTATAGAGATGACATTTTGATTGGTTAAAACGGGTATTTATATTTAATGCGATTAAATATAAATCAGTCTGAAAACTACTTCCTACTTAGTAAAGTGCGCACGAGGAGCCGGATTACCGCTCCTGTGACGACACTAAACTAAAGTACTTAGTGCGTTGGGTGAGGTCACTAACGCGCTCACCACAACTACCTCACTGCACGCAAGAGAAGCTGGTTAAACCGCTTCCTCGCTGTGCTAGGGTGTGTGTCTAAGTAGAGCGTGGCCGCATTACGACGTGCCCGCCTACACTTGGTAGCACATGAAATCCTTCCTACGACCCGCATCTCTGCGTGTGTACGTGAGGATGAGCCTCATATCGATTGGGCTCGTTAACACCACCTCTCTGAACATCATCTGGAGGTGGCAGGGCACTTGGTGCAGGGACTTGGTGAACGAGCCCTGGCCAGGCTCCTGGGTAGTTCTCCTGAAAAACATGTTGCTCAGTTGGAGCAGTTTGAGGCATTCGTGCTCGGACAGCGGAGGGCCGCATCCGAGGCACAAAGCCATGCTGCAGCGGAGACCGTCACTCAGACTCAGGATGAGCTGAGGAATGAGCAGGCTCGGAGCGAGGCTGTCAACAGGACTGTTGAGATCTTCTCTGCCCGACCGTATCAGCCGAGGCTCATTCGGATGGACCCCTACCCAAGTTCGATGGAACTGCAACGCACACGATTGTCCACTGGCTTTTAGCCGTGGAGCAATGCGGTGTCGCGCAGCTCATCGAGGACGACAGCCGGATGGTGTCGTACGCCATGTCGCATCTGCGAGGAAAGGCCTCAGAGTAGCTTACTCGGCGCTTATGGTGGACAGAAAGGCGTTCCCTACATGGGCGATCTCTAAGGAAAAGATTCGTGCCATGTACCAGCCGCCGAACAACGAAGTGTTGCTTCAGGCGCGCTTTTTTTGAAGCGCGACAGGCGAAGCGATCTCTGCAAGAGTATGTGCAAGAGATGCGCTCGCTGTCGGCGTCCATAACCGTAGGTCCGATTCCGGGGCACGTTAAGGTGCCCACGTTTATGAACGGACTACGGCATGGCCCATCGTGGCAGGCTCTTTTTAGAAAGGTGCCGTCGACGATGGAAGAGGCAATCCAAATTGCCTTAGTTGAGGAGCAATCCTACAACATTGCCTCGGCGACAGCTTGGTATAAGCCGTCGGCCGCGAGGTCAGATGCCACTCCCATGGAGCTGGGCAATGCAGACGTTGTCTGCTATAAATGCGACAAGCGCGGCCATGTGATGGCTCGCTGCTATGCCAGGGTCCTTGCTGGGGCGAAGACGCCCAGCAAGAGGACTCCCTTCCCAAACGGCGATGGCAAGAACCAGCGTGTGAGCCGCATGAGTTCTGCATCGACCACTGAGGGGTCGGGAAATGCAGAAGCGCAGTAGGGGCGGGATGCCCTACTGACGCGGACTCTGAAGCTACCCTAAATTCAGAGTTTTGGAACAAATGGATAGCATAGTTCCTGAGGTCTCGAAATTTCGGACCTCAATCCTGCTGGTCTATAGCGCTCATGTAAGAGGCTATGACCA
>NC_090619.1:3558560-3560971 GCF_004359215.1 Bremia lactucae
GAGACCTAAATTATAGGCTTACTCTTCCCCCGTATATGAAGACGCACCCCGTATTTTACGTGGGTCGTCTGAAACGGTATGTAGACCCAAATGAGGCTCAGAAATCCCCATCCGTCTAAGGGGACCGATGGTGACGCCGACTGTGAGTCGAGCGTCGTTCGGGTGAGAGGGGCGGTGAAGGCGAAAAGCTATCGGACCGACGCCTCCCACCACGAACATGACTTGGAGAGCGAGGGACTTCACGCGAGTAACGCGGATCCCTCGGCATTATCCTCTCAAAGAGGTCCAAGCGGGTCTTCAGGTGTTCATAATCCTGACGAGCCTTCGCTCGGACATCAACAAGATCCGAGGTCAGTCGCGAGACTTGATCCTCGAGATCTGCAATACGTCGTTCACGTCGTTCAGCAGCGTTTAACGCCTGTGACTGAACGGATGACGGCAAGGCAGCCGCGAGTAGGTGGGCGAGATCACCACTCCTATCGGGCGCCGCCTGCACTGATGGATGCGGGTGGGAATCAACGCTTCCTTGTTGGAAGGCTGCTTGCCCTCCGCTCCGTGAGGCAAAGGTATCAAATCCTCGTCCAATGGAAAAGTTACCCGAAAAGTTTTGACTCTTGAGAACCGATCGATACCCTACGTATTGATGTGCCCGGCTTGGTGGCTACCTATGAAAAGGAGCACCAGCTGAGACCTCTTCTGAGAAGAAACAGGAAGCGGGCAAAATTAATTCGCTGCGACCGCTGCTTCATCGCATCGAAATGCGGATGAATGCGGCGCAGGAACTCCGCCTCGTATTGGTCGGGCGTTTCATTGAACGCAACACGACCGGGATCGGGAAAATACGCCCAAGCGTTTTCCCTGAGCCCTCCATGATTTAAAGACGCCATAATAATTAGGTGCGTTTAGAAGAGCGCGCTCCAGAAGCGATGCTCTTGGGCCGTTTAAACGAGGCCATTTAGATGGAGGGGGCATTAGTGATATGCCACCCGTCACATAGCCACGTTCTTAACGAATGGCTTGTGACACCGACTGAGCACGTTCACGTGTCGTCGGGGGAGCTTTAGGCTCCGAATCCTCTATGTCAGAACCATTAAGGATTATGGTTTGAGCATTAGGCGTTGTGATTATACCAAACAAAGAAGCGACTGCGCCTTTATAGGCAGCGCTCTCATAGCCTGTCGCTGCGCTATCCAGCACAGACGACGAGACAGCATTCGTAAATGTTGCTGTCTCCATGCCGTGAGAGAAATTTGGATGGGCAATAACGCGCCATCATCCTTCCTCATGAGCTCGTTGTCCGCATCACTACTTTGATGTGACGGCAACGCTGCGACTCATTGTAGTCGACAGTGAGCGCCGGATCAGCATCCTCACTGTTAAAGTGGGATGGATCCTTGCGCCCCGTTAACGCGACAGCAGCAGTAGCTGTCGACGTTTCGACTAGGTATTGGACGCGGCCGGCGAGTTAACGCGGCGCGTGCGCTTAGTTCGAGGTTGAGTAGGCGTCTTCGTAGACGACCCACCAAAGTGGCTCCTTTTAGGTGGCATCTTTGGCGCCGTGTATGGAAACACAGGTCGCGAGAGTAATTTAGTGAACTATCGGCGCGTAAAGCTGCTCACAGTTCCTCGCTCCTCTTTGACGAATTTAAAACGTACATTCTTTTTTTGAGAGAGGGGATAGAGTAACAAGATAAAGTTGCCCTAATGTTATACAGTCCTCGTTAAGTACCCTGTGTAACATTTGGTGTTTTTATGGGGTTGGCAATTGCTACTTAAAGTTTTGCCTGTACTCGTGTTTGGTTGAGATCGTGACTATCTTTTGTGTGTGGATTCTTATACTTGGTCTGTAGGCGGGCACGTCGTAATGCGGCCACGCTCTACTTAGACACACACCCTAGCACAGCGAGGAAGCGGTTTAACCAGCTTCTCTTGCGTGCAGTGGGGTAGTTGTAGTGAGCGCGTTAGTGACTTCACCCAACGCACTAAGTACTTAAGTTTAGTGTCGTCACGGGAGCGGTAATCCGGCTCCTCGTGCGCACTTACTAAGTAGGAAGTAGTTTTCAGACTGATTTATATTTAATCGCATTAAATATAAATACCCGTTTTTACCAATCAAAATGTCATCTCTATAGATAACACTTAATATGTATTGTGAGCGTATCTTTCTAGGTACCTCGCGTAACGGATGACGCTAACTGTCATCCCTCCTAATGTGAATGCACCCATGTGCATCACATACACAAGGGTTGGTCACAGATGTGAACCAAACTCGAGTGCGGGGTCTAATTACTTTAATTAATTAATTGACCATCCCCTTAAGAACACCAAGTGTACTTAACACCAAGTGTACTTAACGAGGACTGTATAACATTAGGGCAACTTTATCTTGTTACTCTATCCCCTCTCTCAAA
>NC_090619.1:3562704-3617778 GCF_004359215.1 Bremia lactucae
TTTTTGCGACCATTTCGGTCCGCATATTCTTTTTGCTTGTCCTGTGCGCTTGCCATTGCGTCACGGACTTTACGTGTGATGGCTAATCGCTCATCCACAAAGCGTTGAGCCTCGCTCACGCTTTTAGCATCAAACTCGCCTATGATACCGCCAAGAGGTCGGTCATAAGGCGTAGTTTTATTGACCACTGCTAAACTGGCAGGGTCACTAGGGCAAGTTTCTGTCTTTGAGTTGATACCCTCATGGGTCATCGTCATATTGACGAAACTATGCCCCTCATTCGCACCGAGCATAGTGAGGCGCCCTCCCCCACTAGCACAGCGAGGAAGTGGTTTAACCAGCTTCTCTTGCGTGCAGTGAGGTAGTTGTGGTTAGCGCGTTTAGTGACCTCACCCAACGCACTAAGTACTTTAGTTTAGTGTCGTCACGGGAGCGGTAATCCAGCTCCTCGTGCCTTTACCAAGTAGGAATTTAATCGCATTAAATATAAATACCCGTTTTTACCAATCAAAATGTCTCTATAGATAACACTTAATATGTATTGTGAGGGTATTTTTCTAGATACCTCGCGTAACGGATGACGCTAGGCGTCATCCCTCTTAATGTGAATGCATCTATGTGCATCACATACACAAGGGTTGGTCACAAATGTGAACCACACCCGAGTGCGGTGTCTAATTACTTTAATTAAGTAATTGACCAACCCATCATATACACCAAGTGTACTTAACGGGGACTGTGTAACATTAGGGCAACTTTCGCCCGTTACACAGCGTATCTTGTACACCAATTGAAATTGGGGTAACCAAATAGAAGGTTGCTAAGGCTCACACATCTCGGATCAAGGTGACATCCAAGGCACTGATCTGCACTGTACAGACCTGGCATTTCACCCTTTCATTTTAAGTAGGTGGGGCCTTCAATTAAAAGATAATCTTAAATTTGCTCGGCTCGACCGATGACCGTCCGGTCTCGATATTAAATTGCTATGACGGATCGACTTTTTCTGACCATGAACATACTGAATTGATTCTCTCGCTCGTTCGGTTTTATTCAACAGGGTAGAACCTTACAACGATGGTCATTAAGTACTTTACGATACTATCAGACAAGACATTCAATCACAGTTTGGGGAGACATTGTAACGGGGCACTACGACTTGTACTGCTTCAGTACAAGTCCACTTCGCACTGCTTCAGTTGTGAGTGGTGCCTTACATCACTTCATGTACACTAGTACGGGCAGAGGAAGACTTCTCTTTAAGACAACTAACTTAAAGAGGGTTAAATGAAAACTGTATTAGTATAATTAAGTATCTCTTCTTTCTATCTGTTAATGCTAACTTAATTATTAACTAATACTAAACATGCAATTGAAATCTTATCTGTCTCTCTCTTTGTTTACGGCTGATTAGTCTGTGGGATAAATAGGTATAATGGCCTATACCTATTATGGATAAGATTTCTGAACATTACTATATGAAGTAATATCCTCCAAATATTATCTACCTTTTAGATAATATATTAAATAACAACCTTTAAGTGTTAATTTCATTTAACGATACACCCCGTTACATCACCCCTCCCTTTAACGACAATCACTCTGACTGTCATTGGATGGAGTGGTCACTATGTGACCACTCAATTTAAAAAAGGATGTTGATTGGTCAGAACCATTATTTTAAATTCCATCGCATGAAGAACAAATTCATGCGGGGTGTTGAAAGTGCTGCACCTTCGGCTGCGGTTCGTGCAGCCGCGGGTGACGCACTGTTATCTCTTGCGGCAGACGGAACGTCTGCCGCAGTATCTTCTACTCGCGCAACACTAGATGTTGCGGGTGCACGTGGTGATTCACCACGTGAATATGACCCCTCTTTGGAGGTCGACTACGAATGCGAGTCGGACGAAATGGCCGACTCGAGGAATAGAAAAGTCGCCTGATAGACGTCAGGCGGCTGACAATGAGCCTTCGAATGAGAGAGCTCATTCTGATAGACGAGTTATAGTCTATCTGGTTCCGACGATGAGGACGATCCCACATCGCCCGTTCCGTCACCCGTACGGTTACCTGCACCTATTTATGTGCAAGGTGATGACGATGGCATAAGCCATCGTAATAAAAGTTCTTGTGGTACCCCTGCTTCAGTGGGTACCACTCAGGGGAGTGAAGACAAAAAAATGTCTCATCTCGCCCCTGAAAAGAAGCCGTGGCTTTTGCCAGAACGGCTAATCAATAGCTTGTTTGAAGAGACTACTCCTCACAATAAATATCCCTTATTAATTGCGACAAAGTTACATGGCCTTGATCCCAGCGCGAAGAGCTTTCGCGCTGAGGAAGATTTTTATCTCGATGCTTTTCTTAAGCATCGATGGTTTAGTGGCAACAATAAGCGAGATAAAGGCTCGCTTATGCAAGCCTGGAACACGTTCATTCGCAATGTTAAAGACATTGGACGCAAACCTGGCTTCAAAAACTTAACGCGAATCGCGTTAAGTTTGAGAAACGAACTCCAACCGGTGCAAAATTATATGCAACGACGTACGATGTATATAAAACTAGGGCGTTGATCGATACCCACCCCTCCATTGTTCCATTTCCACCCCACTTACTATATTAGGCAATACTTTCAACAATGTTAGGCAACACATTGATCACCCGTAACCCCTAACTCTAAGGTGATGGGGTCAATGAGAGTTGCGGCCTTAATGCTCGCGTTTTAGCGATTCAAGCTGCGGCACAAACCCCATGGTCCATGTACATTTTTTTGAGTTTACACTGGACATCCCGTGTGAGCATACGTTCCGCCAAAGAACAGCTGAGAGTCCGCTGTGGGTGTTAGAAAAGGAAGATTTTAATAAGAACTGGTGGCTGGAAGCTCAGCGCAATATCCCAGTGGTAGTAGATGAGAGGCCTTTAGAAGAGGAAATTGCTGCTTTTCAGATGGCATATGAAGCTGCGCCATCTATACATCAGCGGCAATTGAGCATGTTGAGCGAATTGTCGAACAAACTGCGGCTGTTGCGGTTGTTCTGCCTCGCGGCGCTACCGCTTATGCCGTGGCACTGGTCACAATGCACGGACATGATCTGCATCAATCAATGCTATTTAGAAAAAAAACAATTAGAAGACAGAAGACAAGGCGTAGTCGTAAAATACAAAAAGAACAAGAGTTAGAAAACGAATATCGAAGAATACGACATCGTTATTGACAACTTCATTTTGAGGGTATTTGTACCTCGTGTCTCTGGTCTAGAAATTACATCTTGTATTGGGTGGATGTTAGTTTTTTTTTTAAGGGTGATCAATGTGTTGCCTTATAATGTTGGAAGTATTGCCTAATATAGTAAGAGGGGGTATGGAATAGGGGGGCTATCGATCAATGCCCTTAAACTATTGAAACAATATATGGCTTCAATTCAAGTACGATTTAATAAAGGGAATATAAAAAAATATACCAAAATAAATAATAAATAAAAAAAGATACCAAGCATGTATAATATACGTACTAGTATACACAAGCTGGGGGTCATGAAGATATATGCTACACTTGATCTTAGCCAAGAGGCAGAGAAGGTATCATGAAGAGATATGGATTGAAGGCGTTGTTATTCATAGAAACTTGTCATGAGCATACGACGGAGTTTTAGCATGCTTCAATCTAGTCACGTAATCAATAAACTTTCGAGTAGATTAAGACTATGTAAGACTGTTCCATTTACGTTTTCTGCTGTTCAGACGATATTTGACACATATCCTGTTCTTATTAGTGTATGATCTTTATTGCTGCAATATGTATAATTCTGGCATGTTGCAAAACTTTGATGTCCCGCTAACTCTTGCTGGCCACACATCAACGACTGTGTTTTGCTGCATATTAATACCAGCTATGGATAGTGAAGACGAGCAACAGCAAGCTAGCAGCTTCTTCGAGGATAGATGTTACGCTAATAAAAGCGAAATTATTCAAGCAGTTATTGAATACAATCGAAATTGCAACCGTCCGTTTCGTATTGTGTCAAGCGATAAACGGCGCTACAAGGCAGTGTGCAGGCAACATGGCTGTCTCTTCGTTGTGTAGTTTGCCTTTTCGCATACATTCAATGTGCCACCAATTTGGTCATAATCGTAGGATCTGCCCGAGCAAGGACGCATGATTGTATGCTCCGTTATCTCTAGTAAATAGTGCATGATAATTAGAGGGTTTTCATCTAAAACTGGGTTTTCCTCGCCATAAAACAGAATTCATGTATTAAAAATTATGCGAATGATTTATGAGAAGTCTGTAGTTTCCTTCGTTCTGTAGTAAAGCTAAATAGCAACGCCTTTAATCATATTCTTCATGATCCCAAGCTTGTGTACACTCGAACGTATATAATACATGCGTAGCCACTTTATGCAGACACATCTCTAAAAGTGGAATTTTGTCTAAAAGTATAAATCTCCCCAACTTTTCAATAACTGCGAAAAAATATTTTATACAGATATGTAGTCATTCGAATCGACATCAGAATCTACGACAAACCTTCCTTTGTGTAGAAGCAGGTAGAGTTAGCAAGCAAAGGCAAGCAAATTTCTATCTTGGCCAAGCGTAAGTAAAAGCCTCTTTTCACCCGAGTATTAAGTAAAAGTAACTTTTAGGTAGTCGACACGATTCGCAGTGTAGAGGCGCAAATTCGTCGAAAAGCTTTTAAAGAAGCATATTGACTCCACTCAAGTAATGCGATTTAAAAACCTGGGGTGGTTTCATACATTCCCAAAGTTAATAAATTAAGTAGTTCGACAGCCTTTTGAACGTTCTGTCATGAAAAAAGTCTGAGTTCTTGCAGCCTTTTCGGATTACGGGCTCTGACAACGTTTTACCGGTGAGTATTCAGAATCACTGGAGATATTTTTTGCCTTTTCCGTTCAAGTGTTTTGACAAACCACCAGGATCATTTGCTGGGCCTTTAAAAGCGTGCGAATTTGGAGGTTTGAATGTCAGCATAAACGATAAAGAAATAATAGGAGGATAGCAACGAGAAGAGGTACTATATGTCACGTTCAGGTGAGCCTAAAAATTGTTCAGATCGCGCTGCACGAAAATGGCGCGCGCGGGAGCCTTGTAGCTACCGCCCGATTCTAAATTACTCATTTTGCGATAACACTTGTAATGTTTGTTATTTATACTACAATAAATTACTTTTTTTTAAATTTTTTTTTTTTTTTTTGATTTTTGGGAGACTTTTATGCCACTTTTAGAGGTGTGTTCGTAGCCAAAATTGGGTGTGCCCGCAGCAATTCCCATCACTATTATTCACTTAACATAACTCATTTGTAAAGAAGCAGTTTAAAACCCGAAAAAAATCTTTTGCCATTTTTAGGTACGTGATTAGAGTACGTCCTTTCACTTTGTATAAATTACCATTGTGGAAACAGGTGTAACTTCTTCCTAGGTGCTAGAGCTGTGCAACACGTCACAAGATGCCAGTGAATTTCATCGATGCTGTTTCTTTAAACGGCAAGGTCATGTAGCTCGAAATACTTGACCAACCGGCAGTGCATCATAATTTTTTGTGTCACCTGCGATTTGTGTCAACTTTTGGAATTTCTTTAAGAAAACTAGAAGCACATAATACTCATGTTCCGAACTGACTGCCAAGTATATAACTTCCTCCAGAGATTAAATTGTTTCGGGTCATGCCTCGCCCACCCAGCCCACTCTGGGGGCACTTCGGGAAGGTGATGCCAAACAATCGCGCAACCTGCAATTACTGTGGTATCAATATGTGCGGACTTGTTATTCGCATGCGCATGCATCTGGCGCGTAAGTGCGCGAGCTGCCCAGAAGCGGTAAAGGTCGAAATGGGCGCCGAGATTGGCCGCAAGCACAAGGGTGCGTTCACTTCTTTCTACTATAAGAACAGAATGATGGTCATGAAGTTGACTTTAATATCTCTTTAAGCCTCCTCTAGCGATGGATTAGCCCATCCGGCCATGAAGGCGCGCATTGAGAAGGACCATGATCAGGGAATAGCTAAAGTGCAGACTTCATCTAGAGACCTCGTCAAGGCACATAAGGCACAAGCTGCAACGGATACAGATGATCTGACGAATTTGCCACTCACATCCACGCCCTTGACGACCAAAGTCGTGTTAGATAATAAGAAGGATCTAGACAGTTGTGTAGCACGAGCAATCTTTAGGGCCGGTCTACCGGTTGCCGCGGTGGAGCACTGGGCATTTATCAAGATGCTTAAGCGCATGAATTCTGCGTACGATCCACCTCGTGTTTCAGTATTGGCTGCGTCCGCGCTAGATCTTGAGTACGCGGAGGTGCAAAGTAGATTGCAAGCAGAAATGCGGGACTCATCACTGGTGAGTATCGGAGTAGAGTCTTGGGCGGTATCACAGAAATGCATTCTAGTGAGTTGCTTGATTAACAGGCCCAAGCCTGCGGTATTTAGCATTGAGAGTACGGGAGTTATGCCGCCCACGCCGGCAGTGCTAGTGAAAACGATTCATAATACAATAACGCAAGTTGGAACCGGGCGGGTGTCGGTCATTGTAACCGATACAACTGACGGCATGAAGCAGGCATCATTGATGTTGCAAGACCAGTATTCTGGCATCACAATTTTACCAAGCTGCGCTTACGTTATGAACCAAATGATGACAGAAATACTAGGCATGCGAACGATTGCTCGTACGCTTGATATTTGCAAAAAGTTGGCCGGCTTCTTTGCAACAGACCATCTTGCCCGAGGATCCTTCTTACGTGTCTCGGAACACATGCATTTTGTAGATGAGATCGCACCGATGGGCGATCCAGATGATTCAAGCCCAATCGGGCTACTTGAGTGTTTATTTAAAGTCGAGCGTGGCCGACATATACTGGATATTTTGCTTGCTGAAAACGGCACGATGAATAAGTTAATTGCCCAGGCAAAGGAGGAGATTATTACGCTTGCTTTTTGGAAAGATGTGTCCTTATTCACTGAGCTCCTCGGGCCATTTCTCGAAATCTTGAAGATGTTCGAGGCTGATTCCCCACTACTATCCACCTTTTACCATCAATTTACGCTTTTGTGGGCGCACCTTAACAAATTTGAAGAACTTGCATCCAAGCTTCAGCCTATAGTTACAGGCTACTGGGAAACTATCCAGCACCCCGCTATTTATGCAGCTTACCTCCTGGACCCAAGGTTCCCTTTATCGAATCTTACGGGTGAAGCCACAAGTGAGGCCTTAGCGTATATTAAACGAACTTCAAATGTGGAGGCCTACGGCACGATTGTTGATGAATTGACTCGCTTTACTGCGCGAACCGGTTTGTTTGCAGACGACGCTATCTGGGAATCGGCACAAAAGTGTAGCCCCTTACATTGGTGGAAGGGGTTTATTGGTAGCTCATGTCCAAATCTGCAGCGAGTGGCTATGCTTACACTGAGCTTTCCTATCTCATCAGGACTCCCCAAAAGGAAGCGTGAAATATTTAAAAGAATTTTATTAATGAACGCTCAATATATGAGTGAAGCACAGTCTAGCAAAGCTGCAGTTGTGTGCTTGAACTCAACTCTGGTGTCGAGTGTGGAAGACAATTCGGTTAGCTCAGAGACACACGTATAAGAAGGGCTTTTAACACCAACTGTCAAGTGTCTTGATGTGTATTTATTATTGCTGTCGTTTGTATGCAAGTCAGCAACGGCATCGAGTAAGACTTTTACTGCGTCCTGCAAAGCAAACGCACTCAAAGACTCAACTCACGCCGCGACTTAATTAATCATTTTCGCTTGAGTACCTCTAGCATTGAGCAAGTGACTCTTATATTCAAGAAAAACATTCCATGTAAGTGCCAACCGCTCTAGGCACACTTTCGTCGCATGCATTCGCTGGCAAGCATTCAGCGTGTCCATGTATGATAAAAATATCCAAAATGAAGAGCACATTTAAAAAAAGCTGAGTTAAACCACTCCGCATCACTACTATCGGGTGCCGCGTTCAAAAGAAACACCTTTTTCAGTTTTTCTTTCAAATTCTCTTGGCAACATAATTGATCAAAAGGAGCATCGGCAATTCCATCAATAAATTGCGCGCGACCACAAAACCAGGAACCAGCCCGGATTCCCACATGCTGACTACTTCTGTTCGCTATCGCTCGTAATAGTAGCAACCGCCGACTTTTTCACATGCACTGAAGGCGGTTCTGCCTTTACTACATCGAGAAATTTGCGGCATCCCCATGCACCAGACTTTGCCAAAGCTTCATCCCCAGCAGAAATATCAACTATCGACGACATATTTCCCACAGCATTCTCTTCCTTCTTTCCAGCTTTCTTTTCCGCACTGGCAGTAAAATTAATGGCTGTCTTAGTACTGGGCTGCTTAATCTTAGGATTTGGTGCTGACGCTGACGCTAAAGAACCATTTATCACAGCGGCAGCATACCCAACTACCGTAGTAGGAGTACTAGCCTTGTTTGAAACATGTGGAGCCGCTTTCAATTTTGATGCAGTATCATTATTAGCAGATGCCCGGCAGTTTTCGATCTTCTGCTTGCGCTGCTCTCGAGCCTCATTCGTATAATCTTCACCGTACATTAAACTTTCGTAGTCAATCGAGCCCACCGAGTCACTGCGAATTGGCCGTCCCTGACGCATCGCATCACGAGCCTGCTCAATACTGTACGTGCGCTGATTGCGCAGCAGATCGGGATGGGCCTCAACCGACAATGCTGCCGGGTGCATGGCATAGTTCGTCTTACCCTCAGGTAACATGCAGTCGTTTTCGTCCATGTTCTTGACAATTTCCATGATGTCTTCGTGCGCGTACTTGTGCTTTATTATGTTTGATGTTTCACTTTTCTCAAGAGTAGGAAGTGGAGGGAAATTTGCGGCATTTAAAACTGGCTGACGCTCAGCGGTGGTAGCGCATGTAGCCAATTTTCCATTGACACCGTCTGCTGGCTGCTTTTCCGCACGAGTGCGCTTTTCCTTGTGTTTTCTTAAAGAGCTAGCTCCTCGATGCTCAAAGCTACCGCTCTTGACCCTTACGTCTTTCTGAAGCTGCGCTCCAGAGCTATTTGATCGACTTTGACGGACCTGATTACGGCCAAAAGAAGCAACGCCGCGCTGACTGTTGCTAGCATATCGACCATTATCTGCGCCGTTATTAATGTGTGCGTCTCGTGGGTTAACTCTGCCGTAAGGAACGCTGTAGTTATCGTATAGACCAACATTGGTGGACGCATAGTAGCCGCGACCACCGTAAGGTGCACCCACGGTTGGAGCGATGACATTTTCTACGGGCTGTGTGGGATAAAATGATTTAAGCACATTCTCTGACTTAAGACGGGCCTTTATCGCAGCACCATTGAATGTCTTGCTGCGCAAAGCTAGAAGCGTGCTCACCGCCTCTGACTCTGACTTCATCGTCACAAACCACGTGTCGCCGACATCGCTGCGAACACTAATAGCTTTGCCACATCCTTCAAAAATGGCCTCAACCTTTTGAAGCTCGGTCGATGACGGAATCTCACGCAGAATGATAGTAGTACGCTCGGATTTTATATTGGGCTTGATTGCGTCTTTAGACGAGCTCAAGGAGCAGACCTACAGCTAAAAGTTAGTACCCGAAAGCATTGTAGCTAGCTGTTGCGGACAACAGATGTCACACCCACCGTAGAGTCTTGCACTGATTCGACTAGCAGAGCCGTGTTGTCGGTAAGCTGCTTTATCTTGGCAAAGTTTATGATGACTTCCACTGGCACATACCTAAACAATGCCAAAATTAAATTCAGTAATTGGATTATTCTTCAACTCCGTTATAGGAGCTCCAATAGTAAGAACAGGTAGACGCACATTTGCGAATTCATGTGCGAGACAAGATACGCATCGTTTGACAGGTTCGACTGAGAAAAATAGAATTCAACTTGGTGCTTGATTGCTTCCTTAAGCTCGGCTTTTTTAAAATAAAGTGAGCAAGCGAAATGTCAGTGACGTTGGGACTGGCATGGCAAGTTCCCTTTCTTGACTGTACGCACCCGGAGCTTTTATTTCCTGTGCGCTCATTGCTATGTTTATGTGTGCTGCGCTTTGTTGTGCTAGAGCTGGGGTAAATCAAACCTTTGAGACGCCACAGGCGAATTGGTCTCCTCAAGTCTTGCTGAGTGATAGATAGTGCCGGTGTAATGGATGGCGACGGCGGTTTGACGCGTGAGTCAGTGATTGATGTCCAGTACACTGGACTTAGGAAATGGTGTCTTGTACACGAAAACAAATACAGACGTTTAGGAAAATTGCTGCAAACTAAAAGAATATTGTTACGGATACCTTTTGAATCATTAAGGCAAAATGACCAAAAATTTATGCAGAGCTCATTGTTATTCGACAGCATTTTATCTACTATGGTGACAAGGACATAATCTTTGAATAGCATGGCCATATTGCATAGATATGGGGAGGAGTTGGACTGATTGGCATGGTGCTACTTTAGCGTCTCTAACTCAATAAACCAATTATGCGTAAGACCTTCAAGTGAGAACCACGGAATTTTACCTCGCGCTCACAGCCATGTTATATTTCACTGTCTTGTCTAGCTATTGACGAGGTCGTCGAAACTTTGACATTTGCCAAGCCGAATGGATTTTTGCGTAATCTTGCACATTAGTTTTACACCTTTATTCAAACATTGCGAAAAAAAATATCCTGCGCAAAAGGCAAGTTCTAAGGCTATTAACACCACCAGTTCGCCCTCTGAATTTGCCAGACGACCTTCTCGAGTTGTATATCCTAAGTAGCCTAATAATATACATTTATTATGAGTTGAAGTTGCATCTTAATTCTTTATTAAGCTAATCTTGTTTTAGCAAGAAAGTTAAAAATGTGACAGATTAAGCCTTAGCGTGCTTTTTATGGAATCTATTTAATTTTGTAGCAAACATGTAGCGGAGCTACCTCGCTCTTAAAGTCAGAGGAAGAGTTTCAGACTCAGAGAGTCACTTAGTTCTATTGAACTAATAGGTTTAACAACTCAGGGAGTCGTACAAGCTATTAAAGGTTAAGGAATCCTAGTTCAAGGGATTCAGGGGTCTAAGACTCGGGCTGCGCACAAACGAGACTGGCGTCCGAGGACGGCGCAGTCCGTTAATACAAAACGGCGTCTCACCCGTACTGACGTGGACACTGTTAATTATAGCGAACTCCACAAAGGGCAATTGCTTGCTCCACTCTTTGGGAGTTGCTATAGTGCGCAAGACATCCGCCACGACCCGATTGGCACGTTCTGTTTGGCCATCGGTCTGGGGATGATCTGCGGTCGACATGTGGAGCTTGCTACCTAGCAGATCGAACACATGTCGCCAAAAACCAGACGTAAAACGTGGATCCCGGTCCGATACTATGGACTCGGGCATCTTGTGTAGTCGGTAAACATGATCCAGGAACAAGAGAGCTGCCTCGACGTGCGGGTGGTCTGTTTGACGACCTAAGGATGGAGACGCAACACCCTGCCGAGCCACTCCGCAGCCGTCTCCTCAGCTGCCGCCATATCAGCCACAGCCGATGGGCCACCGCAGAGAGTCCCTGCGCCAACGCAGTACCAACCACCGGATGCGAGGCAGCGCAAGCTTGCGATTCGCAAGTTAGTCAAGTTTCTTCGACTGGAGTAAGACCTTTGGCGTCAAGTTGACATGGCACAAGAGTCGTGCGGCTTCCTGTGGAGCGAGAATGTCAAGACCGACATGCTTGGCCAGTACCTTACTGGGACCCCGCACGCCTCGTGCGCATTCGTACTTACGACGACACTCTCCTTTTCAACATACCAGCGTACATTTTGTTGAACGGTACCTCCGTTCTTGTTCTTCTTGACCCTATCACATTAACATTTATCGCTGCAAAGTGTTAACACTTGCTTATACGTTTTCTAATATAACATTCACTCTCAAGTTTACTTAACTTTTGGTGTCATTGTGGTTGCAATCCGGTTGGCTACAAACAAAAGTGACGGCATATTTAGGCTATACATATATCCTGACAACAATTAGGCCGATGACGACTCGCGTGCTACTCATTGACAATTATGACTCATTCACATACAATATCTATCAGGTGCGTTGGCTGTCTTTGTCCCTGTGCGTTACTTTTCCATCGGACACTAAGCATTGCTCTATATTCCATATATTCCTGTAGTATATGGCCCAGCTTGGCGCTCATGTTGAAGTGAAGCGCAACGACCAAATCACACTGGACGAAATCCGCGATATGAAGCCAGACCGCATCATGATTTCTCCAGGACCGGGATATCCCAAGGACGCGGGCATATCGTGTGACGTGATCCGTCACTTCGCTGGTATTGTCCCCATCGCTGGAGTATGCTTGGGCCACCAGTGCATGTTTGAAGTCTTTGGCGGAAAAGTAGACCACGCTGGTGAAATTGTGCACGGCAAGGCCTCCGTGATGGTGCACGATGGAAAAGGTCTTTTCAAGGGCATGGCGTCTGAGTTTAAGGCTATTCGCTACCACTCACTTGTAGGGATGCCTGAAACCTTGCCCGATGCACTTGAGGTGACAGCGACTGTCAAGGGCACCAACATAATCATGGGAGTTAGACACAAGCAGTTTAAAGTCGAGGGCTGGCAATTTCACCCGGAAAGTATTCTCACTGAGGATGGCCTTAGGCTGATCCAGAACTTTTTAGAACTGTGAATAGCAGCGTCCAGAATGATAAATGAAGCAATTCTTTTGAAGCGTACATACAGAGCACTACCCTTATTAAACAAAAAGGCTTGTCACGCCAGCTTCGATGTCAACTGTCTGCCCTTGCGCAAGCATTCTAATGGTGGAGAATAATCGCTTATTCAGTGGCTCGATTCAAAAGAAGGGGCTTTTCTTGATAAAAGAGCGCAGCATCAGCATTAGTCCTCGGAGAAAACAAAGTTAAGGTTTTTCTCCACTTCTGCAGCAGAAGGCGTAGAAACAATCTGTGCAGAGCAAGCACATGTGTCAGTATCTTAGCAAGAACTTTACATGAGCAGACGGCACCTGTAACTGCTCGATTGACGCGCGATTTTCCAAAGACCAGGACAAGAGTTTTTGAAATTGGTGCGGTGTCATCGTGTTTCTAGACTGATGCAGGATCGCCTTCATCAATCAACAGCCAATAAGAATGCGTATAAAGCATCAAGCCCATTAATCTCAAATATAGAAAGCGCTAACCTCGATGCCTGGGACGTAGAGCCAATCGTGTGCTCGAAGCGCCGAGAAGCACTTTTGAATCGCGTCTAACTTTCGAGTTTCTTCACTGGCAGGTACTACGAGGCTTGCTAACCGCTGACATTGTTCTGACGTAAGTCCAAGATGTGCGCGCAGAGATCGAGAAAACTCCGAGCTTTCAATAGCTACTGTAATCAAAGCTTGATTTTCATCATTCGATCGACGAATCTGTACGCGACATGCAAGCAAACAGCATCCAACATAAATTACCAAATTTTTACAAGCAACACAATAATAATCAAATCGCACCGCATCCGTATTGCGAGAGTGGTTACCAAGGATTCGTGCCATCAACTCCATCTTGGCCTCTTTAGACATCTGAGCGTGGTGAAAATGCTCCCCCGAGCTGTATTCTGACGACGCCAAGCGCAGTAGAATTTGTTAGTTCCTTTGATGCCTTTTCGCAGCAAATGTTTTTATTAATGTACCCAACGCGGTCACCAATTTCTGCGCATTGCCAGTGCCAAATTCGTGGCTTCTAAGCATCTTTAGCGAGCTCTCAAGCTTAGATACTTCTGTCTCGTAAGTCTCCACCATGCCTTTCTTCTTCTCCCGTCGAACCCGGGCTGATGCGCGATTACGCTCAAGCCTTCTTTGCCTTCGGTCATCTTCTTCCTGCAGCTTTTGATAAATAGATAGCAAGTCGGGTGTACGCATAATCTGCTTGATCTCCTCCGAGCCCATGAGCGATGGATCCGTGCCGCTTACCCGCGCCAGTAATGCTGTGTCCATGGCCAATCCACCTGTGCTCGCAGCAAACTGCGCTGCCGAAATTTGAGATGCTGGTGTGTTGAGCTGCTGACCAAGTTTGAGTGCTACAGGCATATCAGTGGCTAATGAGGCCGGAGGCGCCGCCATGCCATCGGCTGTAATGAATTGGCCGCCTGTGGAACCGCTTTTTTCGTAAAACGACATGCCACGCATACTCTCAGATGGACTGGGCTGTGCCCCAGTAGCCTGTGGCGCCTTGTCAGCGCGACGACTCCCTGGTCTAGCGCCAGTAGCCACATATGAAAATTGGTTCTGGCCCAACCCTTTCCATTGACGCTGTGCCGCATCAGCGTCGGGCGCGGCACCAGGTCTAGCTAGCAAATTGAAGCTGAAAGAAAGGCCAACTGAATTATTCCCCTGATTAGTTATAGGTATATACGAGGGTAGTGACGAGGGCAGGTCACTATCGGCCCCATTGCCTTCGCCGCCAACTTCATTTTGCATAGTACAAGTTAAGAAATGCGGAGGTCATTAAGTCACAAAAGCAAGGAAGAAACGATTACAATGTATGCCACACAAGCATTGTGGCTGCCAGCCATCATTCGGGCATTTTGTAAGTGAAAAGCGCAATGTTTCGTCAATTCGTCGCTCGGCACGGCAGATTGACCACGACTGCAGTGGCCATGAGCATTGCAGCCGCAGGTAGTGCTTTAGGAGCTCAGAAGCATCAGCCGCAATATGCTGTTGCGCTTTCGGAGGAAGCATTTCCGAGAGCTGCTCCTGTGGCCAAACAACCCAAGATCAACGGGCTCAAAATTTTTAGTGGCAATGCTAACTACGAACTGGCCTCGAATGTTGCAAAGCTTGTTGGTGTGCAGCTGGGAAAAATTACAGTTGAACGCTTTGCTGACGGAGAAGTCAACCTCATGGTTCACGAAAACGTGCGCGGCAAGGACGTGTACATTGTACAGCCCACGTGCGTGCCTGTTAACGAGAACCTTATGGAGCTTCTGCTCATGGTTAGTACAATGCGCCGTTCTTCGGCGCGCCGCATTACCGCTGTCATTCCTTACTACGGTTATGNCCAAAGAAGCGCGCCTGAAGCAACACTTCGTTGTTCGGCGGCTGGTACATGGCGCGAATCTTTTCCTTAAAGATCGCCCATGTAGGGAACGCCTTTCTGTCCGCCATAAGCGCCGAGTAAGCCCACTCTGAGGCCTTACCGCGCAGATGCGACATGGCGTACGACACCATCCGGCTGTCGTCCTCGATGAGCTGCGCGACAACGCATTGCTCCACGGCTAAAAGCCAGTGGACAATCGTGTGCGTTGCAGTTCCATCGAACTTGGGTGGGGGTCCATCTGAATGAGCCTCGGCTGATACGGTCGGGCAGAGAAGATCTCAACAGTCCTGTTGAGAGCCTCGCTCCGAGCCTGCTCATGCCTCAGCTCATCCTGAGTCTGAGTGACGGACTCCGCCGCTGCATGGCCTTGTGCCTCAGATGCGGCTCTCCGCTGTCCGAGTACGAATGCCTCAAACTGCTTCAACTGAGCAACGTGTTGCTCAGGAAAACTACCGAGGAGCCTGGCCAGGGCTTGTTCACCAAGTTTCTGCGCCATATGCCCTGCCACCTCCCGATGATGTTCGGAGAGGAGGGGAAAGTGAGCCCAATCATTGTTGAGGCTCATCCTCACGTACACACGCAGAGATGCGGGTCGTGGGAAGGATTTCAAGTGCTACCAAGTGTAGGCGGGCACATCGTAATGCGGCCACGCTCTACTTAGACACACACCCTAGCACAGCGAGGAAGCGGTTTCCGGCTCCTCGTGCGCACTTACTTAATAGGAAGTAGTTTTCAGACTGATTAATATTTAATCACAATAAATGTAAATACCTATTTTTACCAATCAAAATGTCATCTCTATGGATAACACTTAATATGTATTGCGAACGTATCTTTCTAGATACCTCGCGTAACGGATGATGCTAGGCGTCAGCCTCCTAATGTGAATGCACCTATGTACAACACATACACAAGGGTTGGTCACAAATGTGCACCACAGCCGAGTGCTGGGTCTTGTTACTTTATTTAAGTAATTGACCATCCCCTTAAGTACATCAAATGTACTTAACGGGGACTGTGAAACATAAGGGCAACTTTAGCCCGTTACAAGCCCTATCCAACTGAAAGGGTATAAGCCCAACGGCTTACAACGTCGATGAAGACGAAAGCGGCAAGACGAAAGAAGACCAAGACTGATCACGAAAGGGTCAGTGGTCAAGAAGGAGATACGAAAGGAGTCATGGGAAATTATTCGAAGTCAAATTACTTGCGGGAAAGGCTGCTCGAAGTTAGCAAGCCGCACGGTACGCATTAACCATATCGAGGCGTAGCAAGAGCAACAGGACGAAAAGGATCAGAAATGCCGAGAAGCCAGTTTTTCGGCTCGATCATTGGGCAAGCAAAGGGGCGAGCATGGAGGCGTTGGACTTAATGCTACCCCTAAGGGCCTCTCCTCAAGAGTCGCTGGCTTCCTTCTCTGGAATTAGGCAGCGCGGATGGGAACAAGCCGCAGCTAACGTCGAGATGGCGCAGGTGCCACGCCCTGATCTGCCCCTACACTACGTTCAGGCGACAGCACATCACCCGGCCCAGCAACACAACACGCGCCGGCGCTAGGTGCGCTATTCCTACGGGTCCCAGACGCGCGTCAAAGGAAGCCAAGGATTCGTCAAATTAACTCCAAAGAGTTGTATTAGATATTGGGTACAGGTCTCTCTATGATCGGGTCAACGATTCATTCGACAGATTTCCTTCGCGGAACGTGCGAACAGATTTCTTTGGAGCGAGGATGTAATGTCGACGTACCAGGACACCACTTGGTATGAATTGACAAGCTTACGGTTGTTGGCAGAAAAAGTCAACTTTAGAACATGCGATGCAGAGACTACTGCAGACATTCGCTAACAAGATAGCACCGTCTCGAAGCATGAAGATGCTTATTGTACCCAGAGCAGCAAGAGAAGCTAGATGTCTACTTGGGATCTGTCAGTGGGGCGTGCGGTGGGGCGGACATTTGGATCTCGACAACATCGTGCTTACGTGAACCCAGCCATGAGAATTTCTATCCTTTCGCGTCAGAAACTTTCGCGCGACGACTGCCTGCGCCAGGCTGAAGATTTAGCGCAGTTTGCGCAATCTACCGAGTTGGAAACACGACGAAAGCAGCTGGGACGAGAACTCGGCCAACACGGAAGACAGGACTCACGAACATGCCCCAAGTGCGAGAACGCTGGACAGATAAAGTCCGGGTGCCCTGAAGAAGGGATGCTCTGCATACAGATTACAGTTATGGAGTTAAATGTTGATTAAGGAAGTTGATTCTCGTCAGTGGGTCCAACAGGCACTTACTCAATGGCGTCAGTCTTCTTGAAGACCCGGAGAAGTGTGTGAGTAAATACACTTCGGGCGGCGGCTTTCTTTGTCTTACCAAGCGCAAAAGCGTCGTGATTGTGGGTAAAAGGAAAGAAAAGGCATACAGTGCAATCGATGGGCGTGTACTACGCCAAAAAGCTGGAGCGAAAAACCATATCTTCCGGTACGCTCGAGGCGAAAGGACACGACATTGTACATACCGTGTGATTGCAGGACTGAAAGGAGGAACTCTGTGCTTGACGTCGAGATGTCGATCAATGTACTTCGTGCTCGCACTCAAGGCGGACGGAAAAATCCCGACTCTACTGATGAACTCATGTCTGTACTCGCCCGGAACGAACAAGAGGTTTAACGTGACATCCAGAAGGGGTCTTTTGGTGTATTTCTGTCGCAGATTTGCACACGTCATTTACAACACGATCATTTGGATCGCGCAGGACCCAGCTTCAGGAATATTGCAGCTTGTCTAGAGAGACTACTGCTCATAATAAATACCTTTATTTATTGCGACAAAGCTACATGGCCTTGATCCCAGCGCGAAGAACTTTCGCGCTGAGGAAGATTTTTATCTCGATGCTTTTCTTAAGCATCGATAGTATAATGGCAACAACAAGCGAGATAAAATCTTGTTGATGCAAGCCTGAAGCGCGTTTATTCGCAACGTCAAAGACATTGGACGTGAAACCTGGCTTCAAAGACTTAACGCGAAACGTGTTAAGTTTGAGAAACAAATTCCAACCGGTGCAAGGCTTAAATTGCATCGGTCATATCGTGAGGCAGGACTTCCATGCCTCACGTGGGGTAATCCCTGTCCGCGTTGTGCCAACAACACGAAGCGAGTAAAAGGGGATGTCTATTCCATTTCTTCGCCCTGGGGAAGGGCTCGCACCTCTATCAAGATGCGCGATGCGATTGACGTTTTGCAATCGTTTTTTTTAACAGGCGCCAGGGGCGCGTGTTTTCCGATGGACCTTCTGATCCATCGGATGGGTCTCGTTATACTGACGGACGAGGCCCTCAACGTCAACAATCAGCTGGGAGCCTCGTTCCTAGCTGTCATGTGAAGGTGGATAACCGCGCCAGCGAACAAGATAACTCGTTCGCTGCCCTTTACATCACGGTGGTTTTGGATACGTTCCACACGGAAACGTTGACCACCGTGGGAATCGACGAATGGTTGTGACGGAGGAGGGAAAGTTAGATCCGACCCATTGTCGGATCTAGAGTCGAAGATCGACAAACTCGATCACTTCCTCCATGATTTGGAGGAGGGACTTGATCACGAGCGCGGTAAGCGTCGCTCGTTAGAGCAGACGGTGCAGGCTCACAATTAAAGGATGTGCTCCTGCGAGAGGCGTTTGCAACTGATGTCGTGTCGAACACAGTTGAAAGTGCGTTGACGGGATGTCAAACGTCAGGCATTCCTAGGATGAGGTCATACGGGCTCTCCATACCCAGCACTGTGAATTTCTCTTTGCAAGAGAAGTCAGTAAATTTGAAGGCGAGTTCTTCCTGAACTCCCTCAGACTAAAGTGTGCGCTGTTCGCTAAACGAACGGTCGCCTCTTCATATCGAACGGCTGGAAGACCGTTCGAAGAGTGCGTACTCCATGTTAGAGTACGAACGGAACTATCACGCTCTTCGTGATGAGCTGTCGTCAGCTCATCGCGGTTTCGAGGATCTTCGGACCCGACATGAGAATCTCCAGATTCAGCACGAGAATCTGGTTCGTGACCACAAGAATCGTTTAGGGATTCTTGAAAAGGGTGGTCAGATCCGTCCTCGGAAGAAACCGCGTACTGATGGTACGGGCGGAGCCCATCAACGTAAAACGTAGCCTTCGCATTCTACGTGACAATTATATTGTGTACGCATTGCCTCTGCGATGCAGTACACGGAAAGGCCAAATGAACTTGGGTAGCAGGTTACTGCTACCCACATTAGTGACTACACGCTTAGGTAAGGTTACCGTAGAGAGTAGTACTAGGTCATTCATTTCAAATGAAAGAACGTTTGCTAGTCCAGGTTTGTCTGCGTTCCGTTTCTGACGGTCCACTGCGTTAGCAAGGAATCTTTAACGAAACGGATTACTGATTCCCTTACGGATCAGATCAAATAAACTGTCTCGCATGCGCTGAAGGACAAATGACAAAGAACGCGCAATCAAGAAAGGACACTGGAAAAAAAAATTCCGATTGACATTGTTAATTGAGTAGTCTGCTCGGATTTCAAGGAGCCGATGATGCCCAAGGACAGACTAGGAAATCGGTACATCATCATCTTGGTTGGTCATAAAAAAATTATTGCCGGAATTTTCTCGCAAGAAACAAGAACATCGCTGCGCAAAAGCTCAAGCATTTCATGTTTTTTTCGAGCGCCAGTTGATCTGCAGAATTCATATTTAGAATCGGGGACCATCGTTCTCCGGATCTTTTCTGTAAAGAAACTGGAACTGCTCGCCAGATTAGCAAAACATTCTATCATGCCAGTAATGATAAAGCAGAACATATAACCGCGCCATTATATCTACTTATGTAGTGTAGAGAACAAGCCGCTAGGCGAACGTGGGAATTTAGCGTAAAATTATAAAAAAAAGCGATGAAACGAAGGGGTATCGAGTATACATACCCCTCTCACCGGTAGCCATGTGCCACACACGAAGTGGGTCTTTAGGACCAAAACCGACGTGGATGGGAAGATCAGCGTAACAAAGCCTGACTCGTGGCCTCTGGTAACAAGCATCTTCTCGAGGTCGATTAAGTTTGACATTTGCCGCCGTTAGTAAGCTGAATACTGCAAAAGAGGTACTGGTTCTCGTGGAACATTCCAATCGCCCACGTCAAGGCGGACAAGGAAGACCATTAAGAGATTTACCTGCGTATATCGCAAGGTATGCAGCTTCTCACAGAAGGCATGTAAAAGTTGGGTGCAATAACGCGGAGTCAGATAGCATTTTGACGAAAGAAGTCGCTCTACGACTTTAAGCATGCGGGAAGATTACGGAGTCAACTACAATACAGCATGCCAAAAGATGATGGATTTACACGCTATTCTATAAACATAGTTTTGTTCTACGATCGATACGGTAACGAGATGATAGGTTTAGGAGTCTACGTCGGTAATCTTCTGGTTACAGCGGCGTTACGAAACTGGTGTAAGTCTTTTTGGCTACAATGGGTACACTTCCAATAAAGGAAATGTTTAGGTATGCCTATTGAGAAAATTGACGGAAATAGCGGCACTCTTGATCAACAGGCGACTATTGAAGACCTACTGGAGCAGCATGAATTGGATTAAGCGAAAGTGCTTCACATTCCAGCAGGCGAGGATATACGTGAAGCTGAAGTGGGTGAGAAGAAGCATCTGGTGAAGGAAGGCCAAGCATGCACGATTTTGAGTCCCGTGTTAGGAGTTTTCTGGGTTTCGCGCTGTACGCAGCCGGATATAAGTTTCGCCGTACACAAGGCGACATGACGAATCCACCAGCCGATTCTACACAATGGGATAAGCAAAAAAAGAAGCTGCTCGCTATAGGAAGGGTACGAAATAATTGAAGTTTCACATGCGAGTGAGCGTCGGATGTAGAATAGCTGTTTCTTAGAGCTGAAGCCACGTAAACTTCGGCAACGACAAGCAAGATCAGAAGTCAAATTAAACATTGGATCTGCAAGACAAAAATCGGCGTAATCCTTTCTACCATGAAGGCGGAATGTACTTGGGCATCACACAAAAAAAATCAGAACTTTAAGGGCTACGTGTACTCGATCGAAAAATTTGGTGTTATGGTCTCCGAGCTGATGCCCATGAAGATGGATAACCAGCTAGCAATGAAGCAGTTGGAATCAGAGGGCAGCATGATGAACGGCAAGCACGTGGACGCTCAAGTGAATTGTTTGCGACTTCGCTAAACGTGGTCTTGTTAAGTTATTATGCGTCAAATCAAGAATGATGATGGCAGATCTACTAAGGAAAGCACTACTAGCACCGAGGCTGGTGGAATTGCGCGAGTTTTATTGGACTTGTCTGCAATTGGATCTTCATCCTCACTTTGTAAGTGGAATGGATCATCGTTTCTAGTTGACAGCGTCACAGCAGCAGTACCTGTCGGCTTTGCAACCGTTACACTGGGCGACGCGTCGTATCACCGCGGCGCGTACGCTTTGTGTAGTCGGGTGGGTGTATTTGGAGACGACCCACCAGATTGCACCATTAAGGTGGCATGAGGAGCGCCGTATGATGTCTCCCTGGTTGGTGCACGCACTGGTCACTAAAAGAATACGTGAAAGGCTTGTAGCGGCGCGTTTTACAAAAATCTAAAATTGCTCAGATGACACTCGTGAGACGGTTGAGAAGGATTGTTATAATTCGGGTGATGAAGTACAGGATGAGGCGGTGCAGTGGATAGTCCATAGTCCAAGTTTCAGCAGCACTTATTTCACTCGTCTGCTCTTGTGATGAAAGAGCGGCAAACAGATAACTCGGGTGGGCAGATATTGCAGAACTCACAGATGGATGGATGGTGTAGAATACACTAGAAAATGAGGATGACTGTAACTTAATCATTCACTTTTACTCTACAAGTATTTATATCAACTGAAATCGCTGACTGTAATGTGTCGGCAATTTCATTCAGCACGCCATGTTACAAAGACAGCCGACCTTACAAAATATAAGTCATGTCTCCCTTGGCGTGATGTGGCTCGATATGTTCTGAACCAAGTATTTAATTAGGAAGCTCACTTTTTTGACCGAGCACGGATTAAGCTAAGATTTTTAACCTATTACAGATCGACATCAGCACAAAGCAGCAATTATTGTTGGGTACTTCATTAGAGCTTCTTGCGCAAATGATGCAGCTCTCGATACCTTGCACTATTGTGCGTGACTAAATGATGCAGCTCTCGATACCTTGCACTATTGTGCGTGACTGTTATCACAATTCAGCTCATTATGGGGAGTGGATCTCGAAGTTAATCTGGCTGCGCGAGAGCTTTATAGATAGACAGAGGCTTGGTGGGGCGCATGAATGCGCTTTTAATCCTGCTGTAACGCTTAGTTCCAGTAAGGATTCATCAATGGCTTGCATCGACATATAGATTTTAATGCGGAAGGAAACCAAATGAAGAAGTTGTTATCGAGAACGGCACTAATGCTACAAGCTGACAATGGTGTCTCTAGATAGAGCCGACGCGTAATTTGCTTAAGTTGCACGCTTAATCCTGTAAATAGCGTTTCTGGAAAAGTAAGTTTTCAACGATGTGCAGAGGAAGATTACAAGTAGCTAAGAAGCCTTAGCTACCAAAAGGTTAGTTTTAAGGCTTTAAAATAGAGAAAAAGTAAAAATGTAAATATATATATTAAGCTCCCACGTAACAATCTTCAATCTACCACTGATTTTAGAATATACAAATTACAAACTATTTATGGCGCCTACCTGCGCACCGCACAATCGTGTCTTATAACGATTGGCGGGGTTGATTGAAACTTGAATTAAGAAATCAATAGAACCAATGTCTCATTGCGTCAATATCACCAAATTTGGTATTATTGTAACTATCAAGTCAAAATTTGAAGGAGATATTAATTTTGTACTTCTTTATTTATTCCTTTCAGAGGAAATAATATTTACTATTCCTCTTATACGAAATAACATTTATGTAAAGGGACACCCCGTTACATCACCCCCTCCCTCAACCAACAGCCACAATAGACATAACAGTATTTTCCTGTAATTTTGCATTTTCGTTTCTTACTTAAAATTTCAGTTTTGTCGCATTTTTTATTTTTGTTCAAAATCATTTCGTTTGCGCATCACTACCCACAAGTCTGTGCGCGTAGCCCGTGAGGCCGCAAAGCTGGCAGCTGCACGAATCAGTGCAGCTGCTGATAATGCAAATGTTTAAGTAGACGCTTATGTGTCTACTGTGGGCAATAAGTCACCTCCTACTCCAATTGGAGTAGACTGGAATATGTCATCTGCTGATGCTATTGCAGATGCCGATGGCAAGTCACCTGCTACACCAATTGTAGGTGACTGGTCCAAGTCACCGTCATCGCCCGACTTAGTGGCTACTGTGAAGGCCGCCGGATCACCCGGGGCCGAGTCCGTTAAAACGTTCGGGTTCTAACGTGACAACCAAAGAGGTGATGACGAGATTGTTCGACTCGTCGAATCTCTTTGTTGGGGAGTCATTTGATGATGACTCCATTGGCGACGACCACTCTGGTGACGTTAGTATGCGTCACCAGGAACAAAGTGATTGTGAAGGGAAGAATGCATCACCAGGCAAGAAGTGATTCTAAGGATTGCTCCTAGAGCCGTTTTAGCGTTTACGTTAACATGAGTCAACGGGAGAGGGACCGCAATACGTTGGGGTTCGGTCCTGAAAAGAGGCCTTGGTTGCCTTCTAAGGATTACCTCATTCGTTGGTCTGGTATGACAAGCGATCGATATCATATTCCGCAATTCGACTCATCCAGGCTTCACAAGCCCGGTGAGGATGAGATGAAATTCTTCATCGATGCCTTTTTCGCCATCGGTGGTACACTTGTAAGTGGGCAAGGGTGTCAAACCTTTGTTCCAAGCTTGGACAGCATATGCACAGAATGTGCAAAGCATAGGCCGTGAGGCCTGGCTTGACAAATTAGATGCTTTCCGTGACCGGTTCGAAAAACGGACCGTAGTCGGTGCACGCTACAAGTTGCACCGTTTGTCTAGAAGGGCAGGGATACTTTGCCTCTTGTGAGGGGAATTCATGTTCATCCTGTTTTAAGGGTGCAGGTCATGCCCCTAAGGAAGCATATTCCCTTAAAGATCCTCTTTGGAGAAACCTCATCTCTTATGAGATGTGTCAAGAAATTTGGAACCTTTATCCTTTTATGAGTGCGGGAAGAGCTCGTTCTCCGATGGACCTTCTGTCGAGGAGGATGGGTCTCGTCGAACTGCAGGGACGGGACCCGGAACGTCCGACATCAGTTAGGAACGAGGTTCCCAACTGGTTCCCAAGTATCATGCGAGGGTGGGTACCCTCGCCAACGAACGAGATAACTCGTTTGATCCCCCTTTACCTCACGACGGTTCGAGAGGCGTTCAACAAGAAAACGCTTCTTACCACTCGAATCCGTCAATTGATGTGGAGGGGAAGGAAAATCGGGTTCGCCTCGTTTGACGTAGCCGAATCGACATCGTGATTTGGATCACTCCTTTCACTATTTGAGAAGGGACATTGATCACGAGCAATCCCGTCGCCGCGAGTCAGCGATGACAGTTGATAGTTTTTTTCGTAACCAGTTGAAAATTTGTGCGCAAGTTGCGAATGATCAACTGGCGAACGAAAGGACACATCAGTCCCTTCAAAACGATCTGATGACAGCTCGTCATAAGATCTCTCCCTTGGAGGAAAGAGGGATTGCCTGATTTATGAGAACCAGACTCTGTTCGGAAACGATCATTCTTTAGCTCGGAACCATCAGGCTTTGGCAAACACCTTAGACCGTTCCGGGGTGATTCGGAATCGAAAGAAGCCTCGTGCTGATGGTAAGGGCGGAGACGCCCAACATGTAACGTCGGATGCGTACGCATCCTACGAGGTAACTCGATCGTGTATAAATTGCCTTGGCGGTGCAGTACACGGAACGGGCCGATATACTTGGGCAGTAATTTATCACTTTTCACATTCGTCACTACATGTATTGGTTGATTTACCGTAGCCAGTAGGACTAAGTCGTTAACATTGTAAGAAAGAATGTTTGCTCTTCCATTTTGTCAGAGTTCCGTTTTGTCGGCCCACCGCATCGGCGATGGAATCCCCCACCTTGTTTGAGAGTGACTTTTACTTAAGGGGGGAGAAACTCGCAATAGCAAAGACATTCTAGCTGTTGCTCATCAGGCTTTGACTCAGACAGTCCATGTGAAGGATACCAATGCTAATCGAATTAAAAACAGATACAATCAACAGTCGACAAAATCAGAAAAAAGGAATAAGGCCATTGCTGACTCTGATAACGATGCTGAAATACTCTGCATCGAAAATAATAATATTAGTAAGAGCAATCATGCTTCCACTAATGAGTAAAATGACATCTCCGCAGTGCAAACCAGTCACACTGAAGACAAATACAAACCGAGTCAGAAGGATAATTCCTGCTGGCTAGAGAAGCAACGGTCCGTTTCGTACATACACGTGGATGGCGTAAGCCATTCACGTAAAACGGTGCATGCTTTGTAGAAGCACGCACTGAATTGTCAATGGCAAATTCTACAATCGGCAAGACCTCGCTACAATTCGCAAAAGAATGGACTTGTCCGCCAAGTAACTCAACAAGGATACGATTTGCACGTTCTGTCGGACCATCTGTTTCAGGATGGTCAAAAATTGACATTTTCAACTGTGTTCCAAGTGATTTGGACACAGATTGCCAAAACTCCGCCGTGAATCTGGGGGTCTCGATCTGAGACCAGTTCACGGGGTAACCTATGGAGTCGAAATATCGTGTCCACAATGTCACGAGCATAGCCTTTGGCTAGGGTCAACTCTAAGACTGCACCAAGGATACCATTATTTGTGTGATCGTCTTCGGAAAATTCGAAGACGACGTCCCAAGTTTCGGACTGCCAACCTTCCCCCGAACAGGCAGAGGTTGTAGCGGAGCACAAGATGAAGCGCTGAGCTTCACCCGTTAAAAACTTTGCAAGCACGTATGTACTTGCGGACGAATTCAAACTGGCGTGGTCAGTAGGAATCGCGGCTTTCCGTGAGGTAAGTATTCTCACGCTCGCGATGCCCACTTATTGGTGCATCGTAGCATTCATTAATGATGCGTAAGCACATATCATTATGCTAGAGTTAGATTCTCGCAATTTTCAAAGTGCGGATGACGACACGAGGTATGTCGCCAGCAACGGCTGTGTGTAATACAGTAAGCGATTGCATGTTGTGTATCTATCTGTTGGAGACCGATACAATTTCGACAATCCTTTGACAAATTGTTGTGATGGGTTTTTAAGGTATTTCATCAACCCTTTTAAGAGCCTAATCTTCTGATAAACTTTTCTAACGTCGTCAAGTGATGTTGACGACATAACACTTATTGTTGGAAAGTGGGCTAGTGAGGATAAGCCCACTGTTGCAACAGTCAATAGTGCTCACAGTTATTTTGCGCAGCCGGCTCAAAAATCGGGCCGGCGCAAAAAAAGCATTACCGACGACGTTAAGTTGTCCCGGTTTATTCTCCACGGAGAGATTATACTCCGCGAAGAAAGACAACCATCTCGTCATTTTTTGCGAGAGATGTGGACTGTTTACTGCCGTGCGTAAAGACGCATGGTCCGTATATACAATGAACGGTCTGTCCCCAAGAGATAGACCTAACTTAGCCAGTGCATTTTTCATGGCAAGGAGTTCCTTGTCATACACTGGATAGTTGCGTTCAAATGGTTGAAGCTGACGCGATTAATTACAGACGACGCGCTCTGCGCCGTCTGTGTTTAATTGCATGAACGCACAGCCAATTACAAAGTTGCTGGCATCGCAGACCACATGAAATGGTCTGTATTGGTCCGCAATCGCCAGGATTGGCGATTGCATCAAGCTTTGCTGTATACCCTCAAAGGAACACTGACAATCAGCGATTCATGACCACTTAACATTTTTTGTCAACAAAGAAGAAATATGTACTGTCATTTCGGCCTTATTGCGGGATTGCATGTGTAAGTACGCCGCTAAGCCGAGAAACGTTCGAGGTACCTTTACCTCTTTTAGCACAGGCCAGTCGGTGATCGCCTTGATCTTTCCCAGATCAGGGCGTACACCGTGTTTTCCCACGATGCACCCAAAAAGTGGTATTTCGCCTGCAGCAATATACACTTCTTGAGATTTGCATACAACTTGTGCTTACGCGTAAGTGTAAGAATCTTTCGGACGTGGGTACGATGTACTTCATCGTCCGACTTTCCGTTCGTGGCTTTGCTATGAACGAATACTTCATCAAAATAACTCGGTGCGAAATTTCGCACCGATCTCAATAGATTGGTACTAAGCCCCTGTGGCATTACTAGCCACTCCCATAGCAGTCCGCTTGGGGTGCTTACTGCTGTGAACGAGATATGTTATTCACGCATAAGGTTCTCATAGAATCTATTCCATCAGGTCCATTGACGAAAAGATAGTACTCTTTCACATACCATCAATGATACGTCTTTTCGTGGTATCGGCGTTTGTGTCTGTACCTTCGCAGCGTTCAATATATTGAACTCATGCACAATTGACCACCCTTGTGTTGCTTTATGCACACAGAAGGTCTGAGAGCTATGTGGGAAGGTTGACTACCTCGCATGGCCTGCTGCTAAGCGTTCGGCAAAGATTTTGTCGATCGCTATTACTTGTTCACGATGTAATAGTGACCACTGCTTCATGACACAGTATTTCGAACCTGAAATCACGTCGAAATCATGTCGAGTGCCGTAATCCTTAGACAACTCGCACGGTACGGACTCAAAGAATACAATCTTAGATTCTATTAAATTTTATATAAAAGGTTTGTCTTTATTGACTCCCAAGATTGGGACTTAAAACTTTCAATCCGAGTCTTCTCATCGAGGACACTTTCGTCCATCGATGAGCTACTGAGAACGCTTTCGATCTCAGAAATACTATTGCTGAACGAATATCAGCCACTTAGATGTCATATGTGACAAGTACGCAGATCTGATTGACTTTGCCACTACGCAGATCACGCAAGGACCGTTTTAGTTCAAGCGTTGGCAAAAACTAAGTTATCTCCGAAGTTAACTTTTGAAGCGCTAATAAGATCAAGTGTATAAGCGCCTACACTTGATTCATTGTTTACATTGATTGTCTCAGTTTCCTCTTTGGATTTTATTTCCAAAGGTATCTGGGAACCTTTGACCACAGGTTTCCGGAGACTTATTCCCACAGAAATTATTTGGGGAGTATCCTCCCCAACTGCATTATGCTGTGGTTCGGCTACCACAGCGAGATCCTCTACGATCGACTCTCCAGTCGATCTAGGACTTTGCACTGTCTCTTATAGACTGGAGTTTTAAACTTTTTTAAAAGTTGCTTTTTAAGCAAGCATCCTTGTTTCTAACCACTCGACTTATTCGAGCGGTTGAACTTCGACGCTGCCTGTGCATGTGCACAGCGGTCGGGGTCTAACTCCACAGTGTGTTGGATTCTTCACACTGAGGTCTTGTGCAGTCATGCTAACGACCGACCCACAATTGAGGCCATCGCAATCACTTGTAGGGCATCCACACGCTTGTGAACGCTCCAAGACGCTCATCAGTTGGCCATCTGATGAACAAGAGATAGGCATCGTCACGGCTTGATGCTGCCAATTTATACATGGCTCGAACTTTCTGAGCCATCGTACAATGAAATCATCATCGCATTGTTTACCCTTTAACGTGTTTTGAATACCAACTACACATTTCTTTACTGTTACAGATGCGCCTGTTGCTAGGCACACTGTCATCCTCGTAGCGTGCGATCTTCTAGCGATTGGCGTCGAATAAAAGTATTCGACGCCCCAAAATCGACTAGGAACTTAAATGGCAATTTTTTGACACTTTTATTTTCAGGGTGATGAGGTAAACCTCATCATCTGGGGCATTTACACACAATGTTTGTGTGTGAGGAGCAACTTTCGTCGAAAGCCTGCAAATTTTGTCGTTGCTGGATCAGTAGGGCGCTCCGCACGTACTGACCCCGACCGTTTTTTGGCGATCCGCCTCGCCGTTGCGATTTCGCAACGGCGTCGAATCCGCGTCCTCCGCTGTTCCTAGCGAGAGGTTGGTCTTTTTATCAGTGTTTTTTTGGCACCGGCCGTGGGTCACTACACTCATATGCGTATGGCCCATCTTTTGACAACGATTAGTTTTTTGTAACCGTTTGTAACTTGAACAGCGAGCGAGAGATCCATGGGTTCTGGACCTCCTCCGTTTTCTTGTCGTCTCGCTGGATGATATGCACCCGAGTGGACGGAAATCTGTTTCAGGCTGAAGTCCTCCTGTTCCGCTATAGAGATTGCTAGGTCGAGCACCTCTGATTCTAGCCGGAACAGGTGGGTCTTAACAGGTCCGTCTGCAAGACCTTTAATAAACACAGTTACCTGTGTTTGTTCATCAATTGGATGACTAACGATGCAACTGACCAAGTATTGTGTATGTTGGGTATAAACGTGAATGTCACGCTTGCTCTGCTTCAAATCCAGGAGCTCGGCTCGAGCCGTAAATTCGGCACATGGCGGCTCAAATACTTGCTTGAGCCGGGTCTTAAAGACATCCTACGACTAAAAAAACTAGTGGGTCATGAAGCTTGATCCCCAAGACCCAAGATTTGGCACGCCCGGCTAAGTTGGACACGCCAAATTCACTTTCGTCGCATCATCACTGATACGGCAAGCTTCAATTTAGTCGTCTAATTTGACGAAACCACCTTAGAAGGGAGACGCCTTCGACTGCCTTAAACTTAAAGATTTCTATCTTTAGGCTTTCGGGTCGACGTGAATCGTCGGCCGCTAGCAGCATGTAAATGCTGCTATCCCAACAGTTCCAATTATGGAGCACCCTGTTCTCTCAACACCTCCGCGTGTTGAGAGCCTTGCTGGTGAAGCAAGGCTACTTCGTTCTTGGCTCCGTCGAGTTCGTGTTGTATGCACTCGGCCATGGCCGTATTCTGTCCATCTCTTTCCCGAGTGTACAGCATGGCGCCAACGACTGGACCGCCTATGACCGAACTCATTCGTTCGATCGCTCTCCATTCAATGTCACTAAAATGAGTAAACCCTTCACGCGTGGCGGGATAGCCATCTTGAGGGGCTGGAAAGCTCCCTCCTTCTTCATCCAACATGTCCATTTTGGATGGAACGTGCGTAGGTCATTGAACGGACTACGAAGTGCTACCAGGTGTAACGGGGCACCTTTCACTAGTACTGATCTTAACTAGTTAATCTTACACTGATTACAGTGCCTCGAAACATCACGTACACAAGGATACAGAGGAAGGTTTCTAAGTAGCTAAGGGGCTTTAGCTTAAAGGTCTAGACAAAGGCTTTAGAACAGAGAAAAGTAAAACTACATTAATATATTTAGTTCCTTACGTAATGATCTTCTATCCACTACTGAACTTATTATTATATTAAATAACTTCATAAGTATGGCGCCTCCTTGTGCACCGCACAATCTGATTTAGACTCAAATCAACCAATCAATAGAGCTAATGCCTTATGCATCAATATTACCAAATTTGGTAATATTGAAACTATTTAAGTCAAAATTAATAAAGATAATATTTTTTTACTATTTAATTTAATTCCTCTCATAGGAAATAATATTTATTATTCCTCTTATAAGATAGGAAATAATATTTATTATTCCTCTTATAGGATAGGAGATAATATTCATTATTCCTCTTATAGATATATTTAACATCACTCTTATAGGAAAATATATATTTATTATTGCTCTTATAGAAAATAATATATCAATTGTTCCTCTTATAGGAAATAATATATTTATCATTTCTCTAATAGGAAATAATGTATCTATTATTCCTCTTAGGGAATAATTTATTTTTTATTCCTCTTATAGGAAATAATTTATTTATTATTCCTCTTATAGGAAATAATATATTTATTATTCCTCTTATAGGAATTAATACTTATGTAACCTACACCCCGTTACATTGTCAGTAAGTTATAGTAGCTATACATTCTCTTGAGACACGTCCCCAGGTAACGAACGCATCCCGCCATTCACTTTTGCCTGAAGGTTTTCCAACAATTATCTTATAACGTCACATTCGTATTGCACAAAGATCTTTTAATACATGCTCGGTGGAACCACGCTTCTTTTATGTCAGAGCGCTTGCTGACACACGTATCATTACCATATTCCATTAAATTTTACCGGCCGAAAAACTTTTTCGTAAGACAACCTTTTGTTATAGTGTTGCCAATTTTGCTGGGAATGATGTTTGAGCAAAATATTGTGTCAATACATATTTCTTCTTGGAGACGATCGGCTAGATTTACTTTTCGTTTGATCGTTATGCTTTTCGTAACTGCATGCTGCAACATATGACGCTTTGCCATAAAATGACGGAACATCAAAATTTGCAATGTGCTCGTTTAATGACGAGCTGCAAAATTCATCTGGCACTGCAATCTCTTTACCTTAATATTAATTTCTTAAAGCTGTTAAAGCTACTTTCTGCGTTAAAATGACATCTGCCACATATTTTGCAGAATCACTTGGTAAAGGTTTGGATCCCTCTTTCATGGCATGCCTTCAGAAAATTTAGATCGTTATGCTCCTTCACGATGCAGCATAATAACTTCGCATACTGAAAACAACATCCATTGATAATCAGCAAAGAGAACTAAAAATTAGACTAAAGCGCGCATGACGCGGTCTGCCTCGGGATACAAAAGTTTCAAAAATGGGTCTTCGTTCAACATAGACCTCACATCATCAGTGGCTTCGTGACGATATATTTTCTGCCACTTTTTGTGTTTTTTAAGGATCTGGTGGGCTGAGCTTCCCTGAATACGGTCCTATTCAAATGAAAAAAGTTAGTCTGGCTGCCGACAGCTTAATGTCTGCTCGCACCTTTTCGACCATAATTAAAATTTCGATCGCTTCAGCGCGTACGATAAAGTTAGCCTTTACTCTTCCTAGACTGTCGGGGTTTTCTAGGATATTCAGGAGAAATCCAACCAAATTTAATCGAGTAGCAAGATACACGATACCTGAGCTCGTGTCATGGTCACCGTGCTCCGGATAATCTTTGACGATTCGACGCATGATATCCAGCACAAAAGCACTTTCAAAGTGGAGAGGTCCCCCTCGAGTCGGATTGACAAGTGACATTAAGCACGACAACGCTGTGGAGCATATCGGCTGCATCGATTTGATGCACATTGGAGACATTACACATACTCGAAGGAGTCGTACAGCGTTGACGACGCATGGCTCGCATGCTTGAGAACGGAGAGTATCGTTTAAAATTGCGCAACACTTCGTTGGTATATGCAGTTCCACTACACTTTCTATCAATGACGTTTCATACTGATAAAAAAGAGGTATGACTCAAGCCGTCACGTATCTATTCGACAATACAAGCAGAGGCGAAGGGACACACATACCTGAAGAAGACACAAGCGATGATCCGACGAGATCAATTAAATTGATGTCACGCTGTATGAGTTCATCGTCCGCGCGATCTATCCTTTCATGTCGAGCTGATGTCATATAAACAAGCTCTTTGTACAACTCTTCGAACTTGGACCACAAACAGGTCATAAAATATCTGTCCACACACGTATGACATAGTATGAGCACGATAAAGTGACGAGATCTTAAAGAGAAAAACGCATGACGCACAGCGGATCGTGTAGGTTAAAAGTTGGCTCTTTCATGTACAGTGAAAGATAAATATTGCCTTCCACAGGAGCCGAATAAATATCGGTATAATCAATTCTGAATGTTTCGACCACGGACGTATAATTTTTGTCCTCCGTGTCAGCCACCGATATCGAAGAGAAGTAGATCTGTAAAAATTTAAGAATTTCATCTCGTTGGAAGTTGCGAAAGTCGGCGTTCCATACGAGCTCTGGTGTCACGTGATCAGCCTGAATCAAAAATATTATTTCAATATAAATGTAATAATTACACCTCGCCGAAGTAATGCTGCGGATCTATGCCCTACCTACCATCAGATACTCAACGATCGATTCTGGACATGAAGCAATTGTCCGGATGATAGCTGGTGGAAAGAAACGGCAAAGTGCGCGTCTCGACTCAGCTTTAAGTGGTGCTTTCTCCTTGACCATTTCATACAAAATCATCGCTGACGGAAGACGCAATTGCTCGGTAGACTCAAATTTATGATCGGTAGACTCAAATTTATCATCGACAAACGTTTCTTCGACAAGCAACATCCATCCAATAAATTCCAAATATACTCCAGATTGAAGAATCTCGAATGCACACTTGGCCGCGGCTCCATTCGCACATATATTGCGGATTATACCGAGTGCGTCAAGCCCCACGCCAGGACAAATATGGACAAGTTCGATGAGGATATCACATATTCCGAAATCCAGTACAGCTAGACCAAAGTTTTCTAAATTTGACAGCACTTGAAGTGTAGAAAGACAATGCAGCCTGCATGGGATGTAGAACTGATGGGGAAATGTAAGACTCTGCTCGGTACCAATGCTCTCGTGAACTTCATTGTCTGGAGGAAATAGAAGACGCAACACCATCTTGATGGCACTATCATTCGCGATTAAATTCATTCCTACAATCGTTGGGGCTACTAAAGCTGCAATTGATAAGCATTTTAAAGCGGTGATACGTCCCGTCGTTGTCCGCAGTTCAACGTCGGCATTCCAACCAGCGTATGGGGGTAATTGCTGCACAATCCCCTCCTCGTTTTTAAATTTAGGATTAACCAGGTCTCCTCTATCAATAAATGAAAACAGCTCTTCAAAAAATAATTGTCCCAGCTCGTTGATCGGCGCTGGATCGGGGCTTTCCTTAATGGCGAGAAGACTACCCATGAGCATTTTAATATATAGGCCACCAATGTAGAATAAGTCTGCCAAATACATAAAGCGAAACTTTACAGCGTCATTGTAATGCTGTTTCATCATTGTGGAAGGCTCGATTCTGGCTATCGGCGACAAAAATTTCTTCTGCTCTTGTCGCATTTCTTCATTCCAGAAGAGCGTATAGGATTCACAATCACCATGATAGATCTTTAAAAATTCGTGATGGCTGCTCAGTACGAGAAGCGAAGACAAATTTGGCGTCATCAGAGCGTCAACAACCTGTCGAACCAAACGATTGGAGAAAGACACGAGCTTCCTATCATCTAAATATAGTCCTTCCAGGCTGCACAGAGCTCGAACTGCCGTGATTGCTAAAGCGTTCTGACACTCTAGGGAAATAGTCGCATATTCTTCTTCCTCAGAGTCTGAATATTGTTGTAGCCGAGTTTGGACATCAGCATCGTCCAGCTCAACATCATATCTTGAGAAGAGCTCAAGCAATTGCCACACTACACCAGCTTTGATGAGGCGCTGCTGATTCGTCTCCAATAGTGTCATTATGGATATACCTGAAAGCGTAAAGATTAAATGTAACCCAAGAAATTGTATTAGCGTAGAAATTAACTTTACCTTCGAGGACCTGTTGTGTCATTCGAAATAGACATAAAGATTCACTTCCACGGAAATTCCACAGCCACAGAATCCGAACCATATCCACCAACACAGTTGATGACTCTGCGATCCATTCTCGTCCGCTATGAGATGCCAAGAGCATCGAAATCGTTCGAAGCAAAAACAAGCATACCTCTAATAATTTAAAATTCACCATTGCTTCACAGCTAACCATTGAAACGACGCAAAAATTTATGACCTTCTCCAATGTATTTAAACATGGCTGCTCGATCAACAACTTAACGTTAGTAAGTGAAACTGCACACGTTACATAGACTAGCTCTGCTGCGCTAACGGAAATACTAAGAGCTTGAGCTGTGATGCTTTTCGACACAATTCTATCAGCTGTGCAATAATCGTTGAGCAGTGATAATAGAAGATCGTAAGCATTAAATGCATAGACTTCGAGCTGGATTGAATAGCGCTTGCATGTAATAGTTAAAGAGCGGAGCAAAAGTAGCAAATTCTCAGGATCGTGTCCAGCGGACATCAGCGTGGGTCGTAGACATGTAAGAACTCGGTATGCTTCTTTCAGTTTCTCCAGGCTGAAATCGGACGTATAAATTATTAATAATTTCAAATAATCAAATCGTATCAGCCTTTTATGCGCACCTTTCAGCATATTCATTTGCAGATACATTTGATCGGACTAATGCTCGTGCTTTCTCCTTAAAACCAGCACGTAAAGTGACATCAGGATACTCTTCGCTTGTCCTGTTTGCAAGACCTAATATTTGCAGCGCTTGGGCATTATCAATGGAGGTGCTTTGTCGTGACACCTCAACGCGCCATTCCGATATTAGCCTCTCCATAAATTCCGAGGGCTCAGCAATAACGAAGTCGTCGTGTTTGCAATACTGGCCCAAATAAACACCACCGCACCAAATTTCGTCATTTAATTCCTTGTATGCCACAGGAGCCATGGGACAGAAACTCCAGTCGCGTAGTACATCCTCTTTCAAAACCTCGGCATAATCCTGCAGATGCGCTTGACAGAGCGTTTGCAAGTGATTCCGCATAGAGTCACTCCAAATTACTACCGGAGATATTTCTCCCTCACAAAAAACGTCTGTAAACGCAGATGAGGAACAGGTTTCCAGCAAATTAATAATATTTTGCGGTAAAATGTGCATGAGAGCACTGCAGCCATGAAAGCCTGCCTGAGTTTTATGCGTGGCCTTTAGAATGCCGGCCATAGCCTTAAATTTTGCATCCTTTCCCAGGAAAGCCAAATAAAACAAGCCCCATGAGAATAATGAGGATCCATTATAATTGAAGCTTTCTTGATATGTATCACAAATCGGCTGATGATCACTGTATAGAAACTCAAGCAAGGTAGCAACTTTTTCCCAAAGTTTGGGATAATTACTTCGAGCCAAAACAGGCAACATCTGACGGACATATTTCCACAGCGTCCTCTTTCCTCGGGGAGGTGGAAATATAGGAGATGCGGAATCACCGCCAAGTAGCGAGCTACTGTATGCTACCGAAACTAAGATGCTTATCGCATCATGTGCGACCTGAAGCAAATTAATATCGCCTCGAAGGCCTACTTCCCAACGCAATTGAGCGATGTCCATCAATTTTGCTTTTGTTGTCAACGGTTCGCCTGCTTGGTCATCTTGACGTTTAATCCAAATGAAGTTCATGTCTGCCTGCTCAAGGTCCCATTTTACTTTCAATTCGTTTACGCTGTATGATCCTAATTGCTCTCCCTTACTAGTTTCAAGAGCCCAAAGCTTTTTGGACTTAGTAAGAGTTTTGACATTGCGGTCTGTTGAGTGTGCTAGCTGGAGAAGCCGAACCGCCAGCTCCAAGCTGCGTTCATTACCAAGTACTCGCCGGGCGTTCCCTGGGTTTAAGCATAGCGCACGGATCGTATGCAGTAACTTTTCTAAGATCGATGCATGTGTAGTCTCGACGAGCAACGTCCATAAATGATCTACCTCTTCAAATATCATCGAGATCTTCATAGATCGAGCATAAGCAGCTGCTACAACTCCCATGCTTTTGATGCACAAAATCGACGTTTTCAAGTCGTTTCGATGTTCTGCATATATATTTTCGCGCAGCACTCGTACATGTAATGCCGCCAAAACCGCTGCGGGGTTTCGAACGGAAAGCTGTTCAGGAGTCAATACTATGAAATGGTCTTCCTCGGGAATTGTTCCAAAAAAGAATAGCTTGCTGTCCAAATGTGCTAGTATGCTTATGTAGCATTCGCCAACAACGACTTCATCAATGAGACTCGGATATGGGACAATAAAATCCTCGAAGTTCCATCGAGCTTTTTTTACTTCCGCTGCTTATTTGGAACCGAGTAAATCGCTTTATTTCCGCATACAGAGCGACTCGAAGCTCCTCTCGCGTCTGCTTGCTCCAGACGAGATGGACGGATTCATGATCCAGACTTAGCATGTGAAAAAGAAGACGAAAATTTTCTTGGGTTGAAGACCTGCGTGACATTGTGCACAAGTTTCCATTGATTGATTTTTCTCCAAAAAAAGATATTTTTTTGCCACCAATAGCACCAAAAAAACTTCTTGCGACGTCTCTCTTTCGGCGACGTGGCGCTGGAACTAGGAGGTTTGAGGTAGAAGACTCAATTACACGGCTTGAACGATTAAAGGAATACAGGCTGGGAGGGATTGTAGTAGTCCTAGAGCTTTTCAATTTATGCAGCATTCTAGCCTTAGACAGATTGTTTTCAATTGGTGTCTCAAAAGAATTTCGTCGTCTGCTCGTCAACGGCAATTGATCGCCTGTATTTCTTAAACTGTTGTCAGGGTGCAATTTACCTGGCACTGACCCACGGCGACTAAACAAATCGCGTTCATTTTGGAGTATTCCAGACGCACTTTCACGCAGGAAGTTTTTCTCAAAGATTGCACCACCGCTAGGATCCTCTGCCAATAACATCTTTTTCGAGACTTCTCGATTCAATAAATTACAAGAGAAGGCATGAGTATCATCAGTCTGCTTGAGCATTACATCTTCGCGATCGGCCATCAAAGCCTCTTGCTCCAACCGATCATAGTCTTCCATTTCCCCTGCGCTAGTATCAGCTTCCTTCAAAAGATGCAAGAAGCCAACAGGAATCACTCGTAGTAAGAGTTGTTTTGATGCGTCATGATGACTCATCCAAAGAGATACCAAATATCTGCTCACACATTTCTGATCGAAAGATTCATCGAATAAACCCTGATAGAAGTGGCGCAGGACAACACCTTCTGCCAAAGACTTGTCGCGGATTTCTAAAGCAAGAGCAGGATCACATTCTTCAAGCGTCGTCTTGAGCAAAAGGGTGCCTGAATGATGTAGAAGTACAGACTGTGAATTACGGCATAGTCGTACTATTCTTGCATGTAAAACACTCACAAGCCTCGACGGTAGTTGCGCTTCGAGACTGAAACAGGATTGTTAGCAGCGTGCTGTGATATTTCGCCACACTTTCTACCAACGAATTAAATTCTTTTGGACCGGTCGTAGAAGCACGCGAGCAAATACAGCCTTCGAGTGTCTGTAATAATCCCATCATAACAAGAGGATTAGCTTTTGGCCGATGACTTGAGCTGCTGCTCTCCAAATCCACATCTATATCATTTAGATGAGAAATTAGAGATTCAATTAAGTGAGTGTTCGTAAAAAAGATTTTCTTGTTTTGTGTTTCGACTTGTTCACAAAATTTCAGGGAAACTGAGTCGAGGTCTTCCAATAAAGCAATCATACTCAAAGTAAGCAAGGTGTACATCGATGAAGACAGCTCTATGCAAACTCACTGACTGAACTTGGAGGCGTATGCGCCGTCAATCGTCGTAGCAATAGGATTGTCCAGAATACAACAAATGCATTGCCCTTCTGCAACAGATTCGTAGTCGCCTCCGCAATCATAACAGCCTGTCCAATTTCACGAAATCCGTAGTAGGAAGACGAAATTCGATAGAGAGCCTGGAGAAAAGTCACAGCAGAGCGCTCGGATATAGACTTTGTCTTTGCTACATGGTAAAGTTGAGCGCAAATTGGACTTAACGCCTCACCAATAAACAATTGCTTTGTATTGTATGGGATTCCGCTTGGAGGAACATTTGCATTAAATTCTGTGACAATTACAACAAAGCTATAGATTCAAAACAACAATTAGAAAATATGGCACCACAGATTTACACCACATACCTTCTGTCGCCGATTTTTGAAGGGTTTGCAAGCTTTCCCAAGGATCCTAAACGCTGAAGGTACCAATTTCCGATAGACATTTCATTGAGAATCGGCTGCGTTTCTGCTGCATCCTCGACTGCTGAAAATGGCAGTAATCGTAGACCTCGTGGACTCACAGCGCCACTGATAAATAACTCGACATTCTCTTGACAAGTCACGCATATGTCGTAAATTGCACTCAGGACGCCATCCCGATCCGTTGATAAATACAGACGCACTTGGCCGTTGCGTAACTGGATCCTAAAGTGATCTATGTTTGTCGGTTCTCTAACGAGAACATATAGGTCCAAGTAGTTAAAATACGCGACGACCTGATCCTCGCTATCTAACTCTAACAACCCTTTGTTATGTAGCGAAAGTGTTCGAGCTTGAGCTTCACTATACTTAGGTGTAACTTTTCGTACGTTAAACTCTACAAATGATTGACCATTATTTAAGCCATAAGATCGTCTCTCCTCTTTGATGCTTTCCACTGTTGTATTAGTTCTTACATCAAAGTTACGTCCGATTGCTTCAGCTGTCGTTTGTATGCGCTGATAGATTTGCGTTCTCAGCTTGCTAAATAGTAGTCGACTCCGTCCTGTGTATCCGACAGCAAACCCATCCTGCGAGTCCGTGAGGAGCGATAGGTGTTCTATCTCCGTATACAAATATTTGGAGCGTATTCTCCCCTGCTGCAACAGTGTGATCCCGTCCATACCGACAAAAAGTGTGCAATTAATTAGATATCCTCGTCTTGACCACTTGGCGCATTGAATGCCCGTCTCAGAGCGCACATTTCGCTGCTGGTATTGTTCCTTTAGTCGGTAGAGATCCATGAGCAGCCTAGAGCGATAGAGACAGCGCAGCTTTAGCTGCTCTTCTTTTTTAGTGCCTTTAAGTGTCACCGTAAAGCATTGTGCGTCGGAAGGATCGAGACTGATACTGATAATCGCGGTGAGTAACCACGAATTGGTGACCTCAAAGTCCCGCGGATCGATGGTGCAGAACCGTGTGGGGGCCATTGCTAATATGCGATCGTACTTGCCACGCCACGAAATCTTAATTACCTGATACTTCGCTACAAACTCCTCTATGGGCATCGAGCTGAGGAACGACACACTTTCTTGGCTGTGCGGCGCATCGCGATGCGTCTCGATGGAGAAAGTATGAGAGCCGCCACTGCCGGCGTTGTTGCTAGAATTAGTATCAATACCTCCGCGTTCGAACATTGTGCGCGTGCGCAACTGCTCTTCCAACGGATTTTGTAGGGGACGCGTTTGAAGAGGTAAACTAATTCTACTTTTTATTTATGAACAGCGGTGAAAAATCATAACGGTTTCGATGTCTATTTTTTGGTTTGAATTTAATTTTTTTTTGCAGCGTAGCCTAGTACGTAAGGTTCCGAAAATTTGGACCTCAAACCCCCAAGAACAACTCAGGAGCACAACAACAATGCGTCTGAGAGGAGCACGCCACACCACAATGACGGACGATGTCCGTGTGGCTCTATGAAAACATCACACAGAGAATCCTGCACTGACTCAGGCTCATCTTGTCATTTGGCTTCAGGATAATTATCAGCTGAGGGTCAGCCAGGCAACGGTCTCCAGCACGCTGAAGAGGAAGGCAGACCTTCTTCGGCGTTCAGAGGACAGCAACATGAGTGCCAAATGCCAGCGTGCAGTCAAGTATTCACTGATGGAACTATCTCTGCTGGCTTGGTTCACTGCCCACTACGATCGCATCAATCTCAGCGGAGACCTTGTCCGTGAACAAGCAGAGCAGATTCTGGACCGTCTTCGTCCAGGACATGAACCATTTCAGTTTTCCGATGAATGGCTGGAATCCTTTAAAGCTCGGAATGGAATCCGCTCCTATCACCGCTTCGGAGAGATCGGCTCGGTGAACATGGTTGCTTTGGAGTATGCACTTTCTCCCCTACGTGAGGTCCTCAATCAGTATGAATGGAAGGATATCTAGAACATGGATGAGACTGGCTTGTTCTATCGGATGCAGGTAAGCAGTCTGCATAGGACATCGACTTTTTATTGCTTGGTGGCTAATGCACGTCTTCTGTTTCAGGCTGACAATTCGCTTGCAACACGTCAGCTGGAGGGGCGGAAGCAAAACAAGGAACGGATAACTGTGGCTGTCTGCTGCAATGGTAATGGGTCCGACAAAATGCCCCTATGGTTCCTTGGCAAATACGCCACTCCCCGCTGCTTCCGCCATATCAATCTCCAGAACCTTGGCTGTCAGTATCGTAGCAACAAGAAGGCCTGGATGACACAAATCATCTTTTCGGAGTGGCTGAGGGACTTCGATCGGAGGATGGCAAACCGCAAAGTGCTGATGATATTGGACAGCTGCAGTGCACACGTCCGCTTGCTGATCTGCCGCAGCGGATCACACATCGCAACACTACAATCTACTATTTTCCACCCAACATGACGTCAAAGCTTCAGCCTTGCGACCAGAGAATCATACGCAACCTCAAAGCGTGCAACCGGCGCTGCTTCAACCGTATGCTCCTTCAGGATCTCGACAATGGTGTCGGTTTGCCGGCAAAGATTAACATCCCTCATGCTATCCATGTCAGTCTCAGCATTGTCCACACTGAGACCATCCACAACTGTTTCCGGCACTGCAACATCCGGTCAGAACAGGCTGATGCTGCACCAGTCCTTAAGGAGCAGTGCTTTGATAATGACGTCATGGTGGAACTGAAACATCAGATTGGACGCTTCAGGTATCCTAACCCGATGGACATCCGCAACCTGCTAAACTATCCTGCTAAGCGGATTACATCAAAGATTCCAGACATGATTTTTTCATCGAGGACCAACTTCAGACTCTCAGCCTGAGGACGAGCAGGATAATATCCAGGAACTGCCTAAGATCACTGTCGTGGATGCTCAGAAAGGACTCGAGTTGCTTGAGACATTCTGGCTGCAACAGGATGGCGATGCGCTGGGTTTCCTCAAGTCAGTCCTGCAGATGTAGGATAGGGATGGAGCAATCCGCACAAACCAAATGGTTGAGCCTGACATACGAAATTTCATCAGACGTGTTTAGGTAGGGCTTTAGATTATTACGCAGTAATTGAATTTTTCTTCAAGAAAAATTATATGAATTATAAACTTAAAAAAATACGGAACCTTCAATTGCATAAATAATTAAATTACAGAGGTTCATTATTAATTAATGTATGTGCCCGACCTTGGGACAGCGGTGAGTAATTAATTTAAGGAGGTTCTTAATTAACACAATTTTAACTTAGATAGTTTCTACTGTAATGACAATTTTCGTGGGTTCGGGCCATCACGAAGATTTTTAAAATTCGCAGCTCTACCGGCGTGTTATGAGTCGGTTTGCCAGGATGGCAAGCAAGAAGATGTGACCGTTCGCTTGGCGAACGGCGCTCGTGAAATCTGGTTGAGTTTAAGTTAGACTCTTCTTCAGCTTTAATAATTTATTCTGTACAGAGAATTTCACCGCTTTAAATATGGAAAGTCCTTATGACCTCATCCTAGACATACTACGGTTGGGAAAAGACCAACCATGAATAGACTGGTGATAACATGCAAGGGGTAGGCTTGTTGCGTAAATAATATTACTACAAGAGGACTCTCAAAGAAGAATAAAGAATATAATTTGTATGGACAATACTGTACCGTACACGGTATAGTGTGGCAGTTACGTGACATTAATTTTTGGTTGATTTAAATCTTTGAGTCTTCAAACCAACCCCACCAATCGCTGCTAGACGAGCGAATGGGTGGTGTGCAATGGGTCAGAATACATAACCTTATATTAATATATTAAGTAAGGATGTTATTGCGCAGGAACTAAAATATATTAGATCTATTTTTCCTTATTAGTAAACTAAGCACTATCTTGTTGCTAGTTATTAGCTTAGAACCTTCCTCTGAATGTCGTGTGTAACGGGACACTATTCGCTAGTACTGCTTCAGTACAAGCCGACCTGCACCGATTATAGTGAGAGTGAGGTGCCTCCGAGAGTGCTTCACGTACACGACGTGCAGAGGAAGGTCTTCAGCGGCTAAGCCAAGCTTAGCCATGCTTAGCAATCTCTGCACGTCTAAAAAGGCTTAGCTATAGGAAAAAAGTAAAACTGTATTAAATAAGCTCGTACGGATTGCAATCTTCTTAGCTGACTTAAGAATATATTAAGAAAATACAAATAAATGAATTGGGATCGATGGCTTAATTTGGATGCGCGCGATATGATTCTTCCGAGAACGACAGCGCGCCTTGCAACAGGTGTAACTGGTATCCAATACACGTTAATGGGTATACAGTACGATGTTAATTTTATCGTACTGGACTTGGTAGACAAACTTGTTGTAATTCTTGGTTTTATTGTGATATAATAACAGAGGAGACAATTAGTCGTTAATAAGTAACTAAGAAAGTAAATTTCAGTCTCAAGAAATTTAAAAATATACCACTTGTCCGATATGAGCCACTTGTCCCAGATGTAATACTTGTCCAATCTGTATCACGTGCATCACATGTTCCTAGTATCAGCTTTTGATTCCATCGTCAACACTCCCCCTCGACGGGAGGTTTCCAATGTTTGACTTGGCCATGAGAAGCAGAAACTTCTTAGTCGAAATTGCCTTGGTCAGGAAATCAGCTAATTGCAGCCGAGGCTCGATATACTCCAACTGAACAACTTTGGTCTTGACCCGATCGCAGATAAAATCATCACTAATGTCGATGTACTTGGCACGACTCCGATTCCCTTCGTTCTGCGCAATTGCAACTGCATTTTGGTTGTCTTCAAACACCATGACTGGAACGTCAATCTTGATTTTCTTCTCCAGTAGTAGGCATTTAGTCAACAAATCTTCTTAAATGCATAACCGAAGTGCCACAAATTCGGCGTCCGCAGTGTGTTGCCAGCTTAACTTGAAAATTACGGGGGAATAGTTGATCATCACCATCAGTCGATTGTCCTTGTTAATCCCCCAGTCTGCATCACTATAAGCACATAGGTTTTGTCCGCCAGACTTGCTCCGCTAGCAAAATCCATGCATTTCAGTAGTCTTTAAGTAGCGTAGCACACGAATAACCGCATTACAGGGTTCTTTACTAGAATTCTTCAAATGTCGACTTAATTGGTACACCTCGAACGCAATGTCGGTCTTGTGCGAACCCCCTAGAGATCGATATGAGCGATTAACCATTCTTGAGTCGTTCCTTGGGCTTCCGCACTTGGATTGCACACAGGTTTTGCAGCGACTTGGTTAATCTCATCAACTATTCTGGCAATTCAAGCGCTCTGACTGATCTTAAGCTGTTTCTTTTACCCATGTTGTATTTGACTTCGGTGCCGAGGATGAACCGCAGTTTACGTAGTCTTCATTGAAAAAACTTGATAATTCGTCTGAGACCTCTTTGATTGAGTCAGCCGAAACGCCTCTAATAAGCATTTCGTCGACATACAAAGTCACTTAAGACCACGAAAAATTGTCATCTTGACGCAAATTCACACGGGTCCGAAACACACGCTTTACAGTCCATATTCATGTAAACACTTGAAATTGGCTTGAACTACGTAGCAGCAGTTTATTTAGTCCGTACAAGCTTCGATTGAGTTTTAGAACTTGATCAGGTCTCATGTCAACATGTGAATACAAACATTTTCTAAAGCACTATTATAAATGCAGTGTCAACATCGTACTGATGAATAGTCATATTTTAATGACAGCATACTGCCAGGAAGACGCGAATCGAACTTAAGTTCGTGACTGGAGAGTATGTCTCGTAGTAGTCAATTTTCATAGGTTTGCCGATAAACCAATGCTACAAGTAGAGCCTTCTAACGCTTAATTCTACCGCATCATTTCGTTTGATCGCAAAAGCCCTCTTGGTTCCGATCACCTTCTTATTTTGAGAATTGTTCGCTGCGGTCCAGGTATTCTTTGACAGTAATGCCTTCAGCTCGGTCATGATTGCATCACTTCACAGCTTGGACGAGGAGACTTCATCGCATCCTGGTATCTCAAGCGCTGCATTATCTTGTTCATATTCGATGACTTGGTCTTCATTTTCATTGCTCATTCCTTTTTGCAATGTGTACGCTGAGAATCATTGTATTTATGTGTTACCACATCTCATAGCCACAGCAACGAATCCGGACCCTTGTGCACAATCCGAAGTAGTGAAGTGGTCTTCATGTCACCGCAGTTCGACTGAGAAAACGGCTTGACCGACGACTTTCCATTCACACATCCTGCACATGTATCGTCTTGTTCATCATTTATCGAGGACGAATCTTAACCTTTATAATAGATAATCTCATTGCCTTGATTGTTAGATGTCCCAATCGTGCATGTCATACACTTTGGCTCGTAGGTTTAGCTCCATTGCCCACCTCTTCACTCATGCTTGCTGGTTTCAATGTATCACTTTCCAGTAAGAAAAACTTTCTTTAGGAAATTTATAGGATTGAATTTAGTAATTGGTGAACCACTAGCAACTTGCACATACTTAGACTTAGTCAATTCTTGGAATATCACCGACCGCTTCGTTTCGAATCATAGTTCCAGACTCGATACCCCCTTTACTTCTTGTGAATATCCCAAACATGTATCCAAATGGTTTTTTGCCCAGCTATAGACATTTTGCCTTGCTAATGTGCCCGTAAAACCTGGAACCCTCCCAAAACACTTATGTGCGAAGGTCCGGCTTGGTTCCAAAGCACATTTCGAACAGAGTGAGTGAGAAGGTGAGGTACATTGAGATACTTCTAGAGATCCCTATGGCCGTGTTAGTGTCCTATATACTATGCAGCTCTACAGAAGGCAGATCTCGGTCGATCGTGCTGTCACTGCTGAGCATTCCGGTCCACGAGGGTCCGGAGTGCGAGTGTATGCTCTCGCGTTGTTCGTGTTGGCGTGGCGACAAGCGTGACTTCATTCAGCGCTGTTTGGCGCGTTGTAATCCACTGTCGAACGTCGTTGTTCAGGTGTTCTGCAAGTTCCATGATGATTGGACGTCCGTCCTCTGCAGTCGTCTGCTGAGAGAGAGCCGTGTCCATCGCGATGTTGGCTGCTCGGTCGGCCATCTTGCTATGCTCGCGGTAATGATGCGTCCAGCTGCGAATGCCGAGCCCGTCCGCGCATCGTCTCGCTTTCAGATAGAGTTGTCGCAGTCGAGGCTGTATCGGTACCCTGTGGCGTTGGTGCTGCCGGATGATCATATTGCTGTCTCCGATCACGTGCAACGGGCTGTAGCAAGCTGCCGCGGCTCGACGTTGTCCGTGGATGAGCCCCCAGTACTCGGCCGTGTTGTTGGTCGTGTCGACTCGCGCATACGACATGCTGGACGCCCAGCAGATGTCTGTGGCGTGCGTGTCGATGTCGAGTCGCACGATGACCAAGCCTGACCCTCCGGGCCCTGGGTTGCCTCTCGATCCTCCATCGAAGAAAAGCAAGAAGACGGAGCGCGACGCGAGTGGTCGTGGACATGTGCGGTCGCGGTCGCGTTCCGACAGCAGGTCCTGAAGGGTGGCCACGAGCACCGCCATCACCCTCCCTCTCGGAGTTCGGTGCGCATCGCTGTCGAAGTCTCGCATGAGGTGTCCGAGAGAACTGAGTCCACCGTGGATAGAGGCGTTAATGACGGCTCTCATCACGGTCGCTGAGGCGGTCGGTTCGTGTCGCAGTCGGAGTCGTGCACACCAGATGGAATGCAGCGTTGCGACCGCCGTGTGCCGCCAGAGTAGGCTGGCCACTGGGTAGAGCTCGTCGCGCAACGGTTCCTCATCCTCCTCGTCACTCAGAGTGGCACGAACAGCGTTCCAAGCCCGCTCGGGTGTCTCAGGCATCTCGAGGCTGAAACACACACGTCGTGCGTCGTTTATGACGTTCTCGCCGAGTTGTTGCCAGCGTGCGCGGAAGTCTGCCCACGCCGTCGCCGCGACTAGACAGTCCCAGAAAACGTGCTTGACGTTGGTGTGTTCAACGTCGCTGCCTGAGGAGTGCGGGCACGTGAGGTTGCTGCTATCGTGGTTCCAGAGGTTAAGCTTGTTCGCCTTGAGCCGGAAAACGGTCTGCGCTGCGTATGGAGAAAGACCGGGAACTCGCTGCGTCTCGGTCCATTTGATCTGCCGCATTTCATCGAACACAGTCGAGCTGCTGCTTGCCTGTCTGGCCAGCGCATCATCGCGTGCCTTCTCTCCCTTCTCTCGACGTCTTCGTGTCACCATCCGCCTGTACTGCTTCCTTCTTGGTCGCCACCGCCCTTCACCATTGTAGAGACTCACGAGCCGCGAGAGTACCGGATATCCCTGGAACGTGACTGTACTGCCCGGCACGTCTGCCGATGCTTCACGCTCGCAGTCGCTCATCGATGCCACTGTACGTGGATCGCGTTGCAGTAGAGCGTCCAAGTAGATGATGCTGTCCCCGTTGTCCGTTAGCATCCACGAGTGGTGCTGCTGCAACTCCACATTGACCGGTCTCAGTAACGTCGGTGTGTGCGGACGGTAGAGAAGCTGCGGAAAGTTGATCAAGAGTGTTTCACAAAGGCGCTCCGCTGCCCGTCGAGTCGACGGCCGTGGATCCGGATACTCGCGCATCTGGAACGTGATCTCGCCTCTCCTGCTCCACGACCACTCGATGACATCTCCGAGCGTTCGCCGACAGTCTGTCGCTCGTGCAAAGTCGCCAACTTTAGAAAGAGCTCCATGACCATTGTGTAGCCAGGTCGCGGTATCCAGTGTCGCGTGCCGGAGCCACTCGTCGCAAAAGGCTCGCCTGTGATCCGCCCATCGCCGCACCAGATCCGCCACTCTCGTCATCGTGGTGGCATCGATGCTATATACCACCTCGCCATCGTGCCACCGCGCATTGCTGAGGCTGGTTCGCATTGCCTCACGGGCGTCCCGCACAAGCCGATGCTCCGCTGCCGAGAGGGTGCCGCCGTGCACGGATCGCACGACTGCTGCTCCGGATGCCCACATCGTCGAGCCGTAGAAGTTGGCGTCTTTCGCCGTTATATCGAACCTCGGGGTGAGATAGACGTCAGCGCCCTGCCGCCCTGCCATTATGATGTCACCGATGGTCCGCCCGGCTCCTGTCGATCCCGACGCCCACCGTCCAACTGTCATTGCCGCCATGGTGAGAAGCTCCGCTTGAATATTCGGAACTGCAATCCCGCCTTCAAGTATGGGTAGCTCGGCCTGCATCTCGCCCATCCAAGCTCGAACCTGCTTGCCATCTCGTTTGCCCCAGACAAAGCGTTTGACGAGTTGCTGTAGTTGGTCGACACAGTTGCTTTATGTGGCCAGACGTGCCTGGCAACGAAGACGATCTTTGGTACAATGACCGCTGCAGCCAACGCGGCTCGTTGCCCTACTGTGTTAGTTTTGGCCCGCGCGAGGTGCAATCTCGCGTTGATCGAGCTGACACACGCTTCCCAGTTGGCCTTCGTCGCGTCACCAACACTGACTTGAATACTGAGGTACCTGCAGTGCTCGCCGTCGCGCAAGAGCTTCACATCACCAAGAGAGGCGGGATCAATGACGACACCACTGCGGAGAGGAATAGCCATGGACTTGCTGGCGTTGACTCGAAGTCCGGATGCCGTGCCGAACTGTGCGAGGATCTCCAACACCCTGCTGACTTTCTGTGGAGACCGGACGAAGACAGCCGTATCGTCGGCGTACCCATAGATCTTCACATTAATCTGTTTGGATCGGCTACTGAGGACTACACCTTCGAGTTCTGTCGTATTCTCGATCTTCTCGTAGAGTAGCTCTAGTGCCAAGACGAAGAGCAGCGGTGCGAGTGGGCAGCCTTGCCGAATGCCGCACGTGACGCCGAGCCAACTCGACAGGTAGCCGTTCACTAGGAAGCGGCATCACGTGTTCTCGTGCAGGATTCCCACAAGCCGCACGAAATTGTCAGGGAATCCCAGGTATCGCAGCGCCGCGAAGAGGAAAAGCCGGCTGAGAGAGTCGTACGCCTTCGCGAAGTCGAGTAGCATCGCGAGTCCCTGAGCAAGGTTCTCATCCTCTCTAGCAGCGATCCTCACCGCCACGAACAGATCGAGGATGGTGTTCATCTCTCTGTTTGGCACGAAGCCGGCCTGCAGCGGGTGCACGGTGCGAGGCAAGAGGGCTCGCAGACAGGTCGCGTACAATCGCGTGAAGATCTTGTAGTCCGAGTTCAGGAGTGCGATCGGGCGGAAATCGAGTGGCCGCGCCGCACTCCGGTTCTTCTTGATGCCTGACACGTGCGAGTCACTGAACGACCTCGGCACTGACTCACCCTCGGTCCACCAGTTGAACATCCGTGTGAGCAGAGGGATAAGGTCGTCGATAGATCGCTTGATCGCTTGATCGCGGTACCAGTCGTTGCTCAGCTCGTCGGGGCCGCACGTTTTGCCGCGTTGGCACTTGCGGATCGACTTCCGTACCTCGAGCTCTGTCTTCACGCAGTTCAGTCGCTGCAGCTCGGGACTGGCGCTCGTGGTGGCAGTGAGCGGATTAAGTCCTCGATCTTGCCGCTGTCTGCTTCCGGTTGCTGCATGACGGCTTGCCAGCCAACACGCATGTCCTCGGCCAGCTCTCTCGAGCGAGTGGGACCATGCTGCGCCCGTCCACCGAGTGAATATACCGTGTTGTCGAGGAACTTGTTCGACACCCTCTGGTAGAACGCTCGTGTCGAGCGCGCCGAGTGGTACGTGTGGCTCCGCACCAGTCTCCTCCGCTTCGACGTTTGCCATTTGGCTCTGCAGTTGGCGACCTCTCTTCGCAGCGACTGCACTCGCTCGGCGCTCGTGTCACCAACAGTGTTTAGCGTGGCCTGGTTGCGCGCTTCGAGCAGAACGGCCTTGAGCTTGATATTGAGGCGCTCAAGCTTCTGTCGGTACCCTGCTGCCGCTTTGCTCTGTGCATCGTTCTTTGCAGCTAAATACGTACGCGAAGACTGGTCTTCTTATCGTCCCACCACAAAGCCGACGCCTTCGCGCGTGCCGTCGGGTCGCTGAAAGCTGACTCTATACCATCGAGCTCAGACTCTGCTGTTAAGAAAAAGTCTGCCGTGACACGCGCTGTTGAGGCCGCAGCGTATTGCGTGGCGGGTAGACCTTCCGCGGCTTCTTCACCTGGACCACTTTGTCAGGCGCAGCTATGCGGATCTCCACTCCGTCATGGTCCGAGAACGGTTCCGGTACAGAGGTGGTAACGAGCCGAACCCGATCCTTGCTGCAGTACCAACGGTCTAAGCGACTGCTTGCGCTGCAACCGCCGGGTCGCGTGTAGTGGTAAGTGTGATGTCGCGCGTGGAATTCGTGCACCTCCTGTTCCTGCAACGCTCTGTCGGCTTCGTCCTGCTGGGTGTCGACGAGAGCACGCTCCCGGAGCAGCAGCCGGAGAGCCTTGGAGTCGTGGGAGCGGCTGCTCGGCGGGTGCGATCGATCGACCACAGGGTTGAGTGTGCAATTAACGTCACCCCCGAGGAAGACCGGCCCTGGTTCGTCGGCGAGCAACTCACGCAGCATGTCGAACGCTTCTCGCTTCGCCAGTTGGGTCGGCGCATAACAATTGACTATCACGATCTCAGCGTTGTGGAGCAAGACCCTGACGGCCATCCAATGCGCTGTCCAGTCGGACTCTCGGACCGGCGTGAGCTGTGTGATCATGCTGTACGGGTTCAGCAGGATCCCGTCTCCGCCCGAGCGCCCCGTACTTGGGCTCCACGCCGACAGCCGACGCCCAGCCCCCTTGTAGCCCCACGCGCCGCAGTATCTCTTCTCGATCTCGTCGATGTCGTCCGCCGGCACACGCGTCTCCTTTATGCAGACAATGTCGAGTTGCCCTGCTTCTTGTTGCTGCCGAAAATGCGAGAACCGCGCGACTTGTCTTGTTGCTTCCGCCCCGATGCCGCATACGTTCTGTGTGACCAGGCTGCATGTCCGATCTCTGCGACTGATGCGAGTGTGCTTGCGTTGTCGGACTGTCTGTTGCGAGACGCTTCCGACGGGTGGACTCGTGTTTGTGCCCGCAAAGCCCTTAATAGCGAGGCGCAGCCTTGTCGCTGCCAACTTCGCACAACGTGAGTGCCCGAGCCCACGACCGTGTCTTCGTCACATCCGCGACGAGAGCCCGCACTTCTGGGTCTTTCATCCACACGTCGGCTTTAGCCTACGGTAAAACGATGCCAGTCACTTCCTCGGGCACAAAACGCGACGGCATCACGAGGCTGGCGATGCTCAGTACCACCCATTGATCAGGATCTAGCTGCAAATAAGTGAGGGCTGTGAGCAGCGTTTTGTCGTGGTTTTCAAGGCGTTTCCACCAATCAACGCTGTCCGTGATGGCCCAGCGCGTCGGACCTTGCGGCATCGCAGTTGCGGCTCTAACTTGATCGCGGCAGAGTTTGCGTACTGCCGGCGGTAGCGAGTCGTCTGTCTCGTGATAGCTCATGAGCTGAAGCTGTGCTTGACTGCCGACTGCATGCTCGATGTTGCATAGCGTCTTATAGTCGATCGAGCGTATCGCTGCCAGGGGGTACGGGAGGCTGCGCATGACCTCAGCGATTGCGTCCACATGCGTTCTGACTCCACTTCGCAAGATCGCCGGTTGCTGGAGTTGGCCGCTTCTTGGTACTTGGGTTCGCACGCCTCCATTTCTCGACCGCATGGATGTTTGCGTTTTGCCGTCGCTTACGTTCATCCCTCTCCGCTTGCTTCAGCGTGCGAAGGACCTCCATAGATGCCACGAGTCGCTTCGCCCTGTCTTCGATCTCGCTTGCCGGTAGCTCAATCTGTGTGGCTGGGGCGTCCGCTGGACGCTTGTGCGGCAGGGTACCGGAGAGAGTAGCGGCATGATCACTGTTCGCGCGATACTGCGCTGCCGCGCTGTCGCGTGCCTCGATGACGGAGTCAGACAACTGCGGTTGCACTCCTGCGTCGTGTATGTCCGCTTTGTCACCTTCAGCACCATCCTTGCGCACTTGTTCGAGCTCGTCAGCGATGGCCGCGGCCAGTTCTGCCGGAATCGGGATGCGTTGTGCTCTTATCGGCGGCGTAACCGCGCCGTCACCCAGCTCGTCGAGTCGCATTGTATCACTAAAAGATACACCGCTGCCGATCATGGTTACGTCGGGTGCATGCATGTCCTCGTCGGTGGGGTTGGTCTCCTCGCTGTCGGGCGGAGACGCTGGCTCGTGCGTCGGCACTGTGTCGTCGGCAGGATTGAGCGGTTCCGGCTGCGCCGGTGGCTTCGCTCCTTTGCGCCGCTTCGAAATGTACGACGAGAGGAGCCGATGAATGNGGAGAGAGTAGCGGCATGATCACTGTTCGCGCGATACTGCGCTGCCGCGCTGTCGCGTGCCTCGATGACGGAGTCAGACAACTGCGGTTGCATTCCTGCGTCGTGTGTGTCCGCTTTGTCACCTTCAGCACCATCCTTGCGCACTTGTTCGAGCTCGTCAGCGATGGCCGCGGCCAGTTCTGCCGGAATCGGGATGCGTTGTGCTCTTATCGGCGGCGTAACCGCGCCGTCACCCAGCTCGTCGAGTCGCATTGTATCACTAAAAGATACACCGCTGCCGATCATGGTTACGTCGGGTGCATGCATGTTCTCGTCGGTGGGGTTGGTCTCCTCGCTGTCGGGCGGAGACGCTGGCTCGTGCGTCGGCACTGTGTCGTCGGCAGGTTTGAGCGGTTCCGGCTGCGCCGGTGGCTTTCCGCCGCTTCGAAATGTACGACGAGAGGAGCCGATGAATGGTGTTCTGGCTCTTCTTTCGGAGATCTTCTGCTTCGGCGTCCGGCGTTGCGCTTTGATTCTCTTGTTCCGCCTTGTCGATCTGCGGCAGCTCCTCCGTCAAAAACGTCTCTTTTGCGATCAGCTTCGCAAGCTTCTTTGCGAGTGCTGCGTGTACTCTCTCGGCCTTACCAGCTGCCGCAGCCGCGTCTCTCGCCTCGGCGTCAGCTGTACGGTAGCCATGCTCCAAGCTTGCCATCTCCGCATCGTTCGGCAGATCATGCCTCAACTCTGCCGGGCTGTCATCTTCCTCCATGCCTTCGCGCATGATCTCGTGTTCCAGTACTCGACCGTGCGCCTCGTGATACAGCGCCCTCGCGGCGGCTGCGTGCAGCTTCGTCTGATGTGCCTGAGGTAATTAGCGCGTCCACCCGGAGCTTTGCTTCCTGTACCTCTCCTTGGGCACAGGTAATTGCCACAGTCGTACCGCCGTCACCAGCGTCGTTGGTCTGTTCGTCCTCTTCGCTGGTTTTAGCAGGTTCCGGGCCTCCTCCACCACGCAGGTTGTCGAGTTTGGCGAGCGCCTCGGCATGAGAGAGCGTGGTTGCTCGTTTGTTCGTCGTCTGCTGCTTGCGCTGGCTCTGTGACGAGCTCGCGGACTTGTTCTTTGGCTTGGCCGTGGCCTGCTTCTTGTTCGTCACGTTGTTCTGGCACTCACTCTGCACTTTGTTCGATGCCTTCGGTGTTTTGCTCATGTTTGCGGACTTTGGCATCGTTGCAGTCACGTTGGCGTTTCCCTTTTGTGCCTGGGATACCTTGTCTGCGTCCTTCTGCAGCTTCTTGGACTTCTTCGCATTGCCAGGATCGAACCAGCCGCCATTGCCTTGATCCTCTTTCGATGTTCTTTTGTTCGCCATCTCCGTTGTAGCTGCACCTCTGCTGCGCTCCACTGTTCTTGCCGGGTCTTCTGTGCACTTCCCTGTTCCGTCCGAGACGGGCGGAGCCGACCGCGCAGCTTCCACTCTCAAGAGAATTGAAGATTTGCGCGCGGCAGCCTGCAGCCGAGTCGACGTGGCGGCCAGTCCGTCAGAGATCTCCTTCACGTGCTCGAGACGGCCTTTGACGTCGAGGTGCTTGAGCGTTAGTTCAGGTACTAGCCGCGTCGGTGGGTAGGTGCCCCAAATGAGCGGTGGTGTTCAATCAGCACGTCGCCTTCCTTCTGAGCGCATCGTGCAATCGAATGATGCGGAGAGTAGCACCTAAAGCACAGGACACGCTGGAAGTGCCGAAAATGGAAGAGGAAGATCGAAACGCCGGATGCCTCTATGTGTGTAACGAGCCTGAGCTGCGCCGGGCAGACATCAGAGTCGAACGTCGCGAGGAAAAAGTTCGAGTCGTAAAACTCTGCAAGCGCGGCATTCGCACGAGTGGCGGGATGACAGCGACCACCCGTCCCTCGAGGTACGACTCGAAGAACTCGAGCATCGCCACTCGCATAACGCGGGTGTGTGTGCACGCGAGGAAGCCAGGTGGTTCGGCAAGCACGATGCTTCCCATCAACCACGCCGCGAGTGCTTCTTCCTCCAGCGGGATCATCGGGCGTAGATCGTTGTCCGGCTTCGCCTTCCACGGTCGAGTAGCAACCTGCACCCAGCCGCGCTGGCGCTCGTCGGGACTTTGCTGTTCTCCCCCCTTGCGCACTGCGTCTTTGTAGCTCGATGTTGTCGGACCTGCAGCACCACCGCCGCTAGTTGCCTGCGCCGCTCCCGGCGTCACTGGAGTTGCGCCCGATACCCCCATTGCCTTGTTCGAGCCTGCAGCAGGTTCCGCCTCCGCCCCACCTCGCTGTGCCGCGTCCTCTGCGTCTGTCGGCGGCGCATGGTCCTGCGGGCGATGATCGTTCATCGGCCCCCCCGCCGCCGTCCGGCGGACGAGGCATTTCCGTCGTCATTTCTTGTCCTTGCAATAAAACCGTCGAGCTGTGTATTTCGCCACACAAATCGAGAAGTGGACATTTCGAACAGAGTCTTGTTCGGGCAAGCTACGCATGTAATTCGATTGGTCAAATACGCGGCAGTGTTTTTAGCTTCATCCCACCACTTCTCCTCAGCTTGCATGTGGTAAGAATCGATCGTGCTCTCTCCGTGAGTGTTCGATTCATTCGTTCCGCTATACAGTTCTGTTCGGGCGAATTCGGTACTGTCGCTTGATGTACAATATCGGACTTCCGACAAACTTCTGCAAACCGCCTGTTCATATATTCTCCACCATTCTCTGTGCGAATACACTTGATCGTGATACTTGAACTTTTTTTTCATCATCGGCTTGAACTCAATGAATTTCTGCACCACGTTTCAGTAAAATACGCGAATGCCTAGCGCGAAGAGTCATCCAGAAATGTAACTACAAATAATGGTAAAATTAGAGGAATGGCTCAAAGGAATAATGCGCAATAAAAATAAACCCCAAGATTTAAAGCTCAAAAG
>NC_090619.1:3617878-3632865 GCF_004359215.1 Bremia lactucae
CAAATTAAGCATATTGAAAACTACCCATTCCTTTGCATTGGCCGTGAACAGAATAACGAGGGACCAAGTCTGGCAGCCGCGCGTTGTCAACAAGCAGCTCTGGGTTCTTTAATGATCGTTACTCTGACCACCCTAATTGTGACATTTTTCGTGCCCGATTCCCCTATCTGCTGGTAGGCGGCTCGGCACTTGTTCTGGGAACATATCGCGATGTTTCCAAAGAACCTCAAAGAACGAACTGTCTTTCAAGGCCAAATTTCGCACATTTTCGCGCCAAATATGTCTATCTCTTGTTCATCGGATGGCAAACTGATGAAAGTCTTCGAGCGTCCACAAGCGTGTGGATGTCCTACGAGTAAGTGCGATGGCCTCACTTGCTGTTCGGTCGTTAGCATGACTGCACAAGATAATGCAGGCGGAATGTGATGGAATAGTGTTCAATGCGCGTCGTGTACATGTCGCATAGAACATTTGGGTGTGGCTGTGCATGGACGCGAAAGGTCATTCCTAGTGTCCAGCATATGGGTACATGCTGTACGAAACGTAGCAGGAAATGGCTAAAAGCAGTTGCTAAAGCGAGTGCTGCTTGTACGTACAAGTATAAGTAGGGATGACCAGTATTTGCTGACGTAGACGGCCATCTTAGGCTGAAAACACCATATTCAGCAACTGCAACATCTATCTTTTTTAATCCAGTATCAGCACCGGAGAGCAACATAGCTTGCTGCGCAATTGTACTTGGAAACTTTGAAGTGTACCCTCCTCGCAGCTTACTGTGAGGTCATACAGAACAGCGCTAAGTTGCAACTCGTGCTCGAGAGTATATACCTTATAAAGCCTTCTTTCTCTTACAGATCAATGCGCAAGCCCTGGGAAGGCACTTAACGCTTTAAGATCAAAAGGAGATCTGAGCTTTATTTAATAATTTAATCTAATTTTATAAGAGCTAGGGTAAGGATTTACTAAGAAACATTTATTCTGAGTTGTTAATTAGAAGCGTCATCGAAAAAGGTAGTGACTTGTTTGCGACTGCAGTAGTTCTGTGGTCAAAACAAACGACCTATCTTAGTCGTTCTTTTAAATAGTGTCATTGAGTATGTTTTAGACTTCCGATTTTCTGAAGTTTAAAGATAGACATAGCCTATCGCAGATGTTTTTTGAATAGCGACATGGGGAACGGTAGTGGTTTTTATAATATAAGAAACGGCCAATCTCAATGCAGCCAATATTATGCTATTATTGACGGTATAATATTATACGAATTGAAGCTGAAACATTTGCGTACAAGCGCATGCTAGTTTATGGTGAATCTTATGAGAAAAAGATGAATGTAGCGACACGAAGGCGCCGTTGTAAGCTATCTGGTATTGCTCGTAAAAACTACTTGTTTTGCGCCTGACGGCCTTCTTGCTCGCCTTCTAATCGGATGGTGATACAATTTCTTCGCCCACTTCGCGATTTCGCATCAGCAGTTTCGACGATCGAGTTTGAAAGGTGGAAAAAGAAGACGTTCCGTCCTGGGTTTGGTCGACAGCTTTCGGATGAACACTGCAACGGTACCGGCTCAAACACCGATAACACGAGAAGACGTAATCATTGAAGTATCTCAAAGAGTGCCATCTTTTCGTCAATGGATCTGATATATGGGTTCTTTCAGAACCTTATGCGTGAACAGGATATACCGTTTACAACAGTAAGTACCCAAGCAGAATGCTTTGGAGAGGGCTAGATATGCCATTGGGGCTTAGTAATGGCCCTGCAACATTCAACAATGTGTTATATATCTGTTGAGATCGGGGCGCACCGAATTATTTTGATGACGGCTTTAGTCAAGCCATAAACTGAAACTAGGACGTTTAAGTACACCGTGCTCATGTTCGAAAGGTTCTAACACTTATGCGTAAGCATAATTTGTATGCAAATCTCAAAAACTGTATATTCGCTGCAAGCGAAATACCATTTCTTGTGTGCATTGTGGTTAAAAATGTTGTTCGCGCTGATCCTGAAAACATGAAGGCGATCGCTCAATGACCTATGCCATCAGATGTCAAGGGACTCCGTAAGTTTCGCGGCTTAGCGGCGTACTTACATAAGTACTCGCGCAACTATGCCGAAATGACAGTACATTTTTTCGTTTTACTAAAGAAAAATGTAACATGGTCATGGAACGCTGATTGTCAGCGTTCCATTGAAGGTATCAAGTAAAGCTTGATGCAATCGCCATCTTTGGCGATTGCAAAAACCAAGATATATCATTTCATGTGGTCTGTGACGCCAGCAATTTTGCAATCGGCTGTGCGTTAATGCAATATGATACAGACGGCGCAGAGCGCGTCGTCTGCTATCAGTCTCGTCAGCTTAATTTGCTGAGTGCAATTATGGAGTGCGTGACAAGGAACTCCTTGCCATGAGCTATGCACTGTGTAATGGGCAACCTATTTCATGAGTAGTTTTAGATGAGTGTATATTTACATAAGTAGGTATACTGCAGAATCCGATTAAAGGATACTGCGAGCCATTCATTATCGATTTATATTATTGAGGTGCCATACCCAATAATAATAGCCAATGATAAGTCGACATATAATCGAGTGGTACTCAGGAGTAAGGGGGACAAGTCGTGCTCTGTACGAAATCAAAAAATATAAAAAATATACAAACAGAGTTGATTTTCCCTTATAAATAAAGCGCTTCCTCAAAGCTTTATTGTGTAAGACGATACAGGATCTCACCCCGTTACATCTGGTAACACTTCGTAGTCCTTCCAAAGACCAGATTTGAGATGAGCACAAGTGCATGGTGACTTCAGCCGGTCTCGCCGGAGCATGCAGACTTTCGTTACCACCTTGGTTGTGTGGCAGGCACTGCACCGACTCGCGACGGTGTCTGGAAAGATCGTCGTGACGCCGCTGCTGAGCACAGCGACGCCCGACCGACAGCGTGCCGCTATCAAAGACTACATGGTGCGCGAGCCTATAAAAGCGAATCGGCGACTATCGACTCCCTTGCGCACTTTGCAGCACACTGCTATTAAGATGGAGACGTCGATGATGGTCCGGACCGGCTTCCTCTCGTAAAATGGTTTCGCAAGGTTGACATTGCAATATTGTCACGATTGATTGATGCTCCGACGGCCAATGTCAATTTTCTGCTATATGGACTGTCAGGCAAGTCGGCAAGTCAAAGGAATGAACTCTTACGAAACTCGTCGTGAACGAGTTTGCGTTTTCCACGCTGGACGCCATCCAGTGTGACTTACGACTGGCATTCGAGCCACCATAAGACGAGTCTCGCTTGCGTGCAGACCTTTTCTCCCTTCGACAGGACAAGCTTTCGATGCGTAATTACGTACAGAAAACACGACACCTTGCTGCGTGGATCATCACGCAGCCGATCGACATGGCTTCGCAAGTCCATGTCTTCGTCTTCGGTATACAGCGGAGCATGACACGTTAGTACCTCACGCGGGCTAAGCTGAAGACACTCGAAGAAGCATTTGCCTTCACACTTCGGTAGAACTTCGTTGTTCCGTCGTCATATTTCCATGCAGCTTCGCTACCTCCCCAGATGCCTGGCCCAGAGCCAATGGAGCTCGACGCAATCGAGATCTATCGCTGACGGGGCAACCCTTTCCGCCGCGATATTGATAGTCAAAACGCGATGACGTTTTTTTGATGCGGCGAAACAGGCCATCGAGCGGCCGTTTTTGCCGCACGTCCGCGACGGTGGCCATAAACACAGCCATCTCACGAGGGGATGCTGAGTCGTCGATGGTCCCGCCAAATTCGAGCAATTTCAGTTGGCGTGGGGCATATACTGGCAGAAATGGATCTCTGGCTACCCCTGTGGTAGCTCGGGTCCTAGCCCCAGAGTGACTCGCACTTCAATGCTACCACCATGCGCGACGAGTCGAGACTGATTATCATCAGTCTCTTTGTTGCTTAAGTGAATCGAACACTCCAAGCGTTGTTGGACTCCGGTGCCTCGAACAACTTTTTTCGTGCCTCCTGCTTGACCCTCCTCCCGTCTACTATCACGGTTCGAGAGGGTCGGGGTGACGTCATTGTCTAGCTTGCCGATGGCCAACCACAACGTGCTCCGCGCAGAACAGGTATTTTGCCATACACAATATGTCTTTACGAGCAAGGATGAGTTTTTAATTTTCGAGACGAACCGCGCAATCGATTGCATTCTTGGTATACCGTGGCTACTACGGTATCAGCCGCAGATCGATTGGCTATTTCGGTACATCATGCGCCGAAGCGGATATGACGTGAGTGAAAATATTAACTCAACCACTCGTTGCGGCGTCCGATTGGCCTCACGTCAGAGACCCACCACGACTAGAAGTCAGCACAGAGAGAGCAATGACCCTCTGTGCGCAGTTTATTCGATGGAAACAAAGAACGAGGCGGTAGGACAACGATTCCCGCTTTCGGTTGAGCAGAGACTACCGATTCATAACGAGGCGGTCGAACAGAGGTTCCCGCTTACAACTACATCGGCTGAGCAGAGGCTATTGATTCACAACGAGGCGGTCGAACAGAGGTTCCCGCACAAAAAAAAAACATCGGCTGAGCAGAGACTCTCGATAGATTTCGAGGCGGTCAAACAGCGGTTCCAGGTGCTTTTACATTTACATCGGCAAAGCAGCGGTTTCCGATTACTACCGAGGCGGTCGAGAACAAGCTCCCGCTTCTCATTGAAGAGACTGAGTTGCCTGTAGTTCCGCCTGTGAACGACGGGGTGGAGACTGTGCTCTCACGTCTTGAGGGGGGGGGGTACATTATGTCCCTGCGATAGCAACTTGCCAGGATCGAGCAGGGGCTTGAGAAGCAAAGACACGCAAGAATGGAGCAGGCCGATCTTCGTGTCGACGATTGTCTCGTCAATTTACTATTCAGTAGCGACGAATTTCGTTTGCGCGCTTAAATATATGGAGAGGTCTCGACATCGCGAGCCGCTACATTGCGGTAGCGAGCCTTCGTGCAAGGCAGTAGAAATCACATCTCTATCAACCTTATCATGTAAAGACTTCCTTCACGACTTCAGGTCGGTGATATCATACAAGCGTGCGTCGTTTTAGCTTTCGAAAAAGCTAGTGTACAAGTTTTTTAGGGCAGCTCAAAGAGCGCTGAGCCTAAATCAGCGTAAGAAGAACGCTTTGCGGCGCAGTCCTGGGGTGCGCTTCGTGATTCAGTTAACCCTTCAACAATCTTGCGCGTGAGTATGCCGATATTTCCCGGAATTTATTTCGGCTGGGCTTTTAGCGGATTGTGGTGTGCGGAACGATATTACCCTCGTGCCCGAATCAAAATATTGCATACCGCGGCAGTGGCCGTTTTCGCGTGATCAAGTCATCGCAATTGATGAGTTTTTTTAAGAGCCGTCGTAAGGCTGGCCATGTCTGCGAGAGTATCTTGACACATTCGAGTCCGACCTTCTGTGTGAAGTAAGCCACCGGAGGGTGCCGCATTATGCACGCTTTTAACAAGCTAATTCATGATCCCGGCTCAAACAACGATTCTCCAAAAAGGCTTGGACGGGATACCATGTCCGGGAGAAAAATCTATAGCGATAGATCTGACAGTACCTTTCATCAAATTCTAATGGTAGACAGTGGCATTTCATTCACTGCGGCCAGCAAACCATATGCGGAAGCAAATTCTATAGCGCTATAGATCTGACAGTACCTTTCATCAAATTCTAACGGGAGACAGTGGCATTCCATCCACTGCGGTCAGCAAACCATATCCGGGAGCGAGATCTACAGCGCTATAGATCTGACAGATATCTCCATCAAATACTAATGAGAGACAGTGGCATTCCATTCACTGCGGTCGGCTAAAATAGCATAAAATTAAAGCATGCCGCGAAACTAACTTCTCCCCCGATGCTACCGATTACACCATTTACAACTGCTTGCTCGCATCACTTTGTTATGGTATAGACGCTTTGCGTCTCTCCTGTCTCAGAGTAGAGACAATACGCCTCTTAAAGTCCGGGACATTTAATTCCCCAAATTTTCCAGCCTGTATTGGTTTTATATCAGAGCCGGTGTCGAATCCGACATCAAAGGAGGAGTTATGTAACTCAACTTCCTTGTCCAGTGACCGCTTACGTGTCACTTCACGTGCACTAGAACGGTTTGACCCGAAATGCCCTAGCGAACTGCCAATAGTGTCACTACTGACACTCAGTATGGTGCCACCTCGGCCGGCCACAGACGGTGGACTTAGACGTGTCTCAGGGATCCCGACTTTTTTGGAATAACCATTCACTAAATGCTGAAAGCTTTGTAGGCCTTAGACCAGGTTGATGACTCGGTCTAAGGCCTACCTAGCTTTCAGCATTTAGTGAATGGTTATTCCAAAAAAGTAAATGCGGTGTGTACCAATACACCGTCTCTTTTACCCCCCGGATAGAGGTGTCCGCCATGAAATTGACTGGTTCCAGTAATTAAATTATGTGTCACACGACAGTGGCCTTTGCCAAAGAAACAGTGTGACGTCATTGACGATTTCCGCGATAAGCACGAGGTTGGAATGGTACGAGAGAGCAAATCTCTTCATTCGACACCGACCTTTTGTGTAAAAAACCAAATGGTAAATGGCACATTGTACATTCTTATAATAAGCTTAGTGCTGCCTATATACCAGGACAAACCCCCATTCCTAGAAAGGATGTTTTCCAAAACAACGTGGTGGGATGTACGATGTACAGTGCACTTGACTTAGTCGATGGTTATTACCAACTGGTCAGCGAGCTTGCGATATCTCGCTTACAGCGGTTAGCACCCCAAGCTGTATGCTATGGGAATGGTTGGTTATGCCACAAGGGCTTTTCAACGCCCCGGCAACATATAATCGTCTAGTGACGCAACTGGTTCGCCCTCATCGAGGTTATGCACAGGCTTATTTTTATGACATGTTTGTCCACCGTCGTGCGGAACAGGGTCGGACGGATGTGGAAATCCAAATAGACCATTTGCGAGCAGTGCTCGAGTGTATGCGAGGAAATAAATTGTATGTCAATGCATCTAAATACATTTTTGGCGCAGAAGAAATCCCTTCTTAGGGTACTTCATTGGGAAGCGAGGCCTTAAAACGGATCCCGCTAAGGTTAAAGCCATAGTTTATTGGCCAGTTCCTATTAATCAAAATGATTTGCGTAAGTGGTTGGGTCTCGCCAACTATTGAGTCAAATATAGCGAAAATTACGCTGATGTGGCTAGGCCACTATATAATCACCTCTAAAGGACACGGATTAGTGCTGGACTAGCACCGAGCATAATGCTTTTCAAGCAATTAAGGCCAGTCTTATCCATGCGTCGATTCTGGCACTGCCAGATCCAAATTGGCCTTTCAGTGTAGTCTGTGACGCATCGGATTTTGCCATTGGCAGTGCTTGGTTAAAAACAGATAATGATGAGCGCGAACGTGTAATCGCGTTCGAGTCTAGGCAGCTGAAAGCTGCGGCAAAGAACTACCCAATTTATGACAAAGCGTTACTTGCAATAAAGTATGCTCTTGTCAAATTCAGAGTTCAGCTGCTTGGCTCTAAGCCGTTTTTGATATTTAAAGATCACGCGTCTTTAGGCACTGCGACTTAGTCGCCCCATCTCTAACAGAGAATGGCTTGATGGCGTTCATTTTCCGCCGAATAATTTTTTAGGTGAAATATAAGCCTGGCAAACAGAATGCTTTGGCTGATGCGTCACGCAGGCCGGATTATGAGCTCTTTCATTTAACAGCTGTTATATGTCGCCTCTTACTAAACTAATCCTTTCGGCTTACGCCCAGGATGAACAGTGTGTAGCTCTGCTACGAGCTTTTTAAGAGCACTGAGTGGGACATTAAATTGCCGGCACGTTTGCGTAGGAGTAACAGCGATTTTTGGTCGATAACGACCTGTTGTTTTATTGTACGGATGCTGCGGATACACCGCGCATCTTTGTTTCACATGATGAGGATTTGAAGTATCGGATCCTCTATGAGGCGCATGATACTGTTCTTAATGGTAATCTCGGTCGAGAAAAGACCTACGGCTCCGTGAGCCTGATTAACTGGTGGCCCAAGTTTTACAAATGGGTAAGCACATACGTTTGCACATGCGAATCTTGCCAACGGAACAAACCCTCGGCTCATGCTGCCGCGTCACTGGCCAGTCAGTTCGTACCCACAGGGTATTGGAAGCTCATTAGTAGAATTTGTGTATGGCCTACCGAACGATTCGGCCGGTAACTCGGGCAACATGGTCTTTGTTACCGATTGAGCAAAGTGGCTCATTTAGCGGCAGTGCTGGATATCATTAATGGTGAAGGTACAGCAAGGCTGTTCATTGATCGCGTATTTCACCAACACGGTTTACCTGTGGTAATTGTCTCTGATCGAGCCCGCCGTTTCACTGGCAAATATTGGAAATTGATTTTCCGGTGCTCGGCACGAGATTGAACATATTCATAGCGGAGAATTAGCCGATATGTATGCTTATGTCAGCCCTGTTACCGTTCGGAAACAAGAAAATGACTTTATCGCGACGCGATTTAGCGTCCTAAGACATGCACGTGACACGATGGCTGATAGCCAAGACAAACAAAAAGAGCAAGCAGATGACTAAAGCAGAAGCTGCATTAAATCCAATGCTGCCGGAGACCAATTTTCTTTTAAATGCTTAAAATCCTCCTGACAACTTGGCTTCCGCGGTCTTCAAGACCAAATTGCCCTCGCGCGTTATTGAACCATTTACGGTCGTGGTCAGGAAGGCCCTGGCTTACACGCTAAACCTTCCTAGCAAGCTGCGTAGACACCCAGTGTTCTACGTCGCCTTGGTTAAGCCCTATCGGAACTCTCCCTACGTGGACTTGGAGGCGCTTGCGCTAAAATAAAGACGGCTGTGCCGCAGATTGCTGCGTCCTCACCAGGATATACAGCTGACCCTCTAAACGAGGTTGCTGACGTTCCAGCATTGAAATACTGTTTTAGACCGCCTCAAAGAGCCCTTACCTATAGCAATTCCTTCGTAAAGAAGTTGCACCTCGTGCTTTAGAGCATCAAATGCTTCCGCCGAGATTTCGGCCCGGCTTTGATACATGGTTGTACGGGCACTCGAAGCACCGAAATGTTCGCTAGGCCTATCTTCGTTTTGTGGCATAAACGCCTAACGTAAGTGGCTTTTGGCCTTAAGCTAGACGAAATCAAAGCGAAGCTTCCGTTCCAAGCGAACATTAGTCACACCCGCAGACTCTATTATACACCAGATGTCGCGGAGGCGGCGAGCCCGATGGACTCAGTTCTCAAACGAAGCGTCGTTTTCGCTTTTTAATTCGTTTGGAAACAGAACGATCAGAATTTTACTCATAGAGGTCATCGAAGCCCACGGGCCTGATCACGCAAACGCGTCAGATACTTATCTCGCGCCATTACCTTCGGCGTAAGGTATCGCTCATGAAGAGCATCGCGAGTAGTGATTTCCTCCGGCGTATTCGTCTTTGGTCCGGAGGTACAGATGGTCAAGCTGCAACCCGTGATCTCTTTGAGACGGTCTTTCATACTAAGTGGTGTGAATCGGTGTTCACTGTGAGTTTTTGCTTTCGCAAGCTCTGCAGCTTGACGTCGAGCTTGTTTCTCTTTGAGGATTGCCCGCTCTTGCATTTCAATCGAGCGAATTTGTGATGATGTTGGACTTAGGGCCCAGCGTCCGGTGCAATGTAGCTAAAAAGTTCGCAGCACCACGTTCTGGGAACGATCTTGGAGCCCGACGAGACTCGTCTTCACGCCGAGACGTATATGAGCGAGGCTCTTCTGCCTCTTCCTTCGATGGAGTGTGACTCATATAGTCCACCTGCAACTTATCGTCGGGGAAGTAGCTAGGAGTCGGTGACTCAAGCTTTGTTGACATTAGACAAAGGAATCCAAAACTTAACCAAACGGTTTGTTGCTTATATTTCAAACTTTATGAGAAAATGAAGCGAATCTTGTCACTATGTGTTAACAGTCTGATGGAGGAGGTGGTAATGGGCACACATCGGTTGGTATATTTTGTTAGAAGATATAAATCTCTTCACCATATTTGTTATATAATTTATCCTTTATAACCGTTGTTGTGATAAATTTGCTTTATCAATAATATACCTTTTTGTTCTATTCAAAATAGTTAATACTAAAAATCCCATTTATTATGAGTAACATATGTGGCAGCCGAAATCTATTTTAAATTAGCTAGGGTAAGGTTTTAGATTTTAATAAGTAAATAAAGTTCAGTTCGTCTTTTGATCTTAAAGGGTCTAGTGCCTTCCTAAGGCTTGCGCCTTGAACTGTGAGAGGGAGAATCCTTTCTAAGGTATATACTTCTCGGGCACTAGCTGCCACTTGGTTCTACGAACCCCTGAATTCCTTGAATTAGGATTCACTAAGGTTTTAAGAGCTTGTCTGACTAATTGAGTTGTTAAATTTATTAGTTCGATAGAACTAACTGACTCTTTGAGTCAATAAGTCTTCCTCTGACTTACGGAGCAAGTTAGCTCCGCTGCATCCATATTATAGTGGCCCATCATGGCTACCAGATAAAATGGCACATTTAGTTCCATACGATCCAATTCTTTGCTGCGCTCCTTAAATTGAAATGCCACATATGCTTCCACTCCGGCGTTATAGCTATCCGTAATGCAGCAGCTCGTCGCTCATTTACTATTTGTGGACTTGAACGCTGAATCTAGCTTTTAGTAAGCTTCAATTTTGCACGGTTTTGAATAACATTGAATACATGACATGTACTTATTAGTATTAGCTGAACCTAATGCGGTATTCAAGAGCAAAAAAAATATCCAATGGTCGCTCCCAAAAATCTTATATGTTAACATTAAAGTTGTAAGTGACGGTTGAAGATGTTAACGTCTGTAAAAACTCCTAGATGATAATCCGCAACGTTATCTGACGTTATAATGATTGACAGTCAGATGTTTAATAAGCAGCAGTAAGTACTGTATCAGACGACAATGTTATTGCCACATAGTGAGAGAGATGAGACAAGGTGAAGTATATTCCGGTACGCGAGCGAAATGCAACATCCTATCTGACGGCAATTGAAAGCACCGTACATACATCTGCTTATATTAATATGTAACTACGAGGCCTCGGACAGCTAATCTCTATCACGCAAGGTGTTGTTCTGATAGGTCTAGCCTGCACTCCAGCGCTTCAGTATTCGGCGCAACCCTGAATCGAAGCCGCACTGAGGCTAAAGATCCAATTATATCCACTTCTTTTGGTGGGAAGCGTCGTTTGACGCAAGTTGACCAGGCGCTCAAAAACGTATACGGCGTACAGACAATCTTGCCGAAGAGGTACCTCAAACTCCCAAGAGTTTTCCTAAGAGGGGTACTTAAGCCACTTCTCCAGATACTGGTATTGACGCTTGCGACGATGTCGCTTCAGAAGTTTCTTCACGTGAAACTGAAGGTTCCCTCGCGCATCAAGCAGCGCGGGAGGGGGCCGAAATCTCGGTGGAGGCATTTGTTGCTTAAATGCTACAACTTGTTCCCGAGAGGTTTGCTCGGATTGATAGCTCTTTTGACGCAGTCCAAAACGTATTCAACGTTGAAATATCAACAGCCTCTTTTCGAGGGTCAGCTGAACATCCTGGTGAGGTTGCAGCAATCTGCGACACGGCCGCCTATCTCGGCGCAAGCGCCTATGAGTCCACATTGGAAGGGTCTCGATATGGTTTAAGGAAGCCGACGTAGAACACTGGTGTGTACGCGGCTTGCTAGGAAGGTTTGGCGTGTAAGCTAGACTCTTCTTGACCACGACTGTAAATGGTCCAAAAAAGCACCTGCGCAATTTGGTCTTAACGACTGCAGAGAACAAGTTTGTAGGTAGGTTTTAGCGTTTGATAAAACTCAGTATCCGACCGCATAAGAATCAATACAGCTTCTGCCTTTGGTTAACGCTTGTTATTTTTGTTGTCAGCCATCGTGTCACGCACATGTCTTAAATCACTAAATTGCGTTGCAAGAAACCCGCTTACCTGTATCCGAATGGTAACAGGGCTGACATTAGCAAGTCTATCGGCTAATCCTCCGCTGTGGATATGTTCAATCTGGTGCCGAGCACTCGGGAAATCGAATTCCAATATTTACCCCTGAAACGGCGGTCTCGATCAGAGACAATTACCACAGGTAAACCGTGTTGGCGAAACACACGATCAATGAACAACCTTGCTGTACCTTCACCATAAATGATATCCAGCACTGCCGCTAAATGAGCCACTTTGCTCAATCAGTCAACAAAGACCATGTTGCCCGAGTTACCGGCCGAATCTTTCGGTAGGCCATACACAAATTCTAATAATGAGCTTCCAATACCCTGTGGGTACGGACTGACTGGCCAGTGACGCGGCAGCATGAGCCGAGGGTTTGTCCCGTTGGCAAGATTCGCATGTGCAAACGTATGTGCTTACCCATTTGTAAAACTTGGGCCATCAGTTAATCAGGCTCACGGAGCCGTAGGTCTTTTCTCGACCGAGATGACCATTAAGAACAGTATCATGCGCCTCATAGAGGATCCGATACTTCAAATCCTCATCATGTGGAACAAGGATGCGCGGTGTATCCGCAGCATCCGTGCAATAAAACAACATGTCGTTATCGACCAAAAATCGATGTTAGCTCTCACGCAAACGTGCCGGCAATTTAATGTCCCACTCATTGCTCTTAAAAAGCTCGTAGCAGAGCTACACACTGTTCATCCTGGCGTAAGCCGAACGGATTAGTTTAGTAAGAGGCGACATATAACAGCTGTTAAATGAAAGAGCTCATAATCCGGCCTGCGTGACGCATCAGCCAAAGCATTCTGTTTGCCAGGCTTATATTTCACCTGAAAATTTATTCGGCGGAAAATGAACGCCATCAAGCCATTCTCTGTTAGAGATGGGGCGACTAAGTCGCAGTGCCTAAAGACGCGTGATCTTTAAATATCAAAAACGGCTTAGAGCCAAGCAGCTGAACTCTGAATTTGACAAGAGCATACTTTATTGCAAGTAACGCTTTGTCATAAACTGGGTAGTTCTTTGTCGCAGCTTTCAGCTGCCTAGACTCGAACGCGATTACACGTTCGCGCTCATCATTATCTGTTTTTAACCAAGCACTGCCAATGGCAAAATCCGATGCGTCACAGACTACAATGAAAGGCCAATTTGGATCTGGCAGAGCAAACATCGGGGCATGGATAAGACTAGCCTTAACTGCTTAAAAAACATCATTCACGGCACTAGTCCAGCATCAATCCGTATTCTTTTTGAGGGGATTGGATAACGAACTAGCCATATCAGCGAGATTCTCGCTATATTTTTGCAAGTAGTTGGCGAGACCCAACCACTTACGTAAAACCTTTTGGCCCTTTGGAACCGGTCAATCAACTATGGCTTTTACCTTAGCAGAATCCGGTTTAAGGCCTCGCTTCCCAATGAAACACCCTAAGAAGGGAATTTCTTCTGCGCCAGAAATGCATTTTGATGCATTGGCAGCAAATGGTCAATGTTGTTTTCCACATCCGACCGACCCTGTTCCGCACGGCTATAAACAAAAATTTCACGACCCCGGGTGATCTGGTGGCGTTTACAGTAGCACCGAGTCGGGCGATTCCGGTGACTTGGACCAGTCACCTACAATTGGTGTAGCAGGTGACTCTTCACCGTCACCCGCAATGTCATTAACTGATGACATAATCCAGTCACTCCCAATGGGAGTAGAAGGTGACGTATCCCCCACAGTAGACGCATTAGCGTCTACTGAAAAATTTGCATTACCAACAGCTGCACTGATCCGTGCAGCTGCCAGCTTTGCGACCTCACGGGCCACGCGCACAGACTTATTTGTCGCCATGTTGATCTTCGTCAGAATCGTCACTCTTCATCATCTGATGATGAAGAGTGACTTTCAAAGTCCACCATTCCCTCATCGTTGAGGAAGGTGCTCAGAGTCTGTGACTCACGCTTGATTGTCATTAGACAAAGGAATGGAAAACAGAACCAAACGGTTAGCTGTTTAACATTTTAATTTTAAATAAAAACCACTAATGCAAAACTACAGGGAAAGACATAGTTATTCTCTCTTACTCCACATCAGTCAGTATTGTGACTGTTGGTCAAGGGGGGGGGTGATGTAAACGGGTGATCCGTTTCATAAGCATGTTTCCTATTAGAGAAATAATAAATATTATTTCCTATGAGAGGAAATAAATAAGAACGTCAAAACTATTATCTTCATTAATTTTGGCTTAAATAGTTCCAACATTACCAAATTTGAAAAAAATGAATGCAATAAGACATTAGCTCTTTTGATTGGTTGGTTTAAGTCTAAATCAACCCCGCAAATCGTTTCAAGACAAGACTGGTGCGCAAGAATGCGCAAGAATGCGCCATACTGAGTTACCTATTAATATAAAAAGTTCAGTAGTAGATAGAAGATCGCTACGTAGGAATCTAAATATATAAATGCAATTTTACTTTTTCTCTATTCTAAAGCCATAGTCTAGACCTTTAATCTAAAGACGCTTAGCTTCATAAGAATCCTTCCTCTGTACCTTGTGTACGTGAAGTTTCGAGGCATGTAACGGGGTTATCGTTACATGAAACTAACACTTAGAGGTTGTTAATTAATATATTATCTAAAAGGCCTATAATATTTGGAGGATATTACTTTATATAGTAATATTCAGAATTCTTATCCATAAATAGGTATAGACCATTTTACCTATTTATTCCGCAGACTAATCAGCTGTAGGAGTAATCAAAGAGAGAGTTACAGATAAGATAGAGATAAGAATTCATTTACATTTTTAGTATTAGATTATAATTAAGTTAGCATTTACAAAGATAGAACAAGAGACACTTAATTATATTTAATACAGTTTTCATTTTACCCTCTTAAGCTAGTTACCTTAAGAGAAGTCTTCCTCTGCACGTACTAGTGTACGTGAAATAACGTA
>NC_090619.1:3657140-3673019 GCF_004359215.1 Bremia lactucae
CCAAATTGTAGCAGAGCTACCTTGCTCCTTAAGTTAGAGGGAGACATATAGACTCAAAGAGTCTCGTAGTTGTATTGAACTAATGGGTTTAACAACTTAGTGTGGTCGTACAAGCTCTTAAAGGTTAATGAACCCTAGTTCAAGGGATTCATGGGGTCGTAGAATTGAGTGGCAACTAGTGCCCGAGAGTATGTACCTTATAAAAGCTTCTATACTGCTAATGGGTACCATATTAGCTCCTTGAGCACATCGGATTCGTCTAACAGACCGAAACCCATAGATATCAGCCTCGCTGAGGAAGAAGAAGAGCTTTAAGCTGTAGAACAGCCTCGTAACATCCGTAGATTTAACACGTGCGGGAGCACTAAATATTTACGCCCGGATTGTTCTTTGTGTAATCCGCGCAAACCTCAAGAAGCAACCATCCCTATCTATAACAGGAAATTGGTACGGCCATTACGCACAGAGCTAATTGGGGCTAGGTCCTGTTTACTCTCACCTCCCAGAGGTTCAACAGAGCCGAGGTCTTCCCATCTAAGGCCATTCGCCCCTACTGGGTGTTGATGTTCTCTCGCAACGGGGCGTGCGTAAAACCGTGGCTTGTTAGTCGCCCAGGCGACTTAAAGGGCTTCGATAGGCCATGGTCAATTTTAGTTCATTCAGGGGCGTCTTGCAATTCTGCTCCGCTAAGGGAATCAGCATATTCTGAGGCGCTTGAAGCGCATGATGGTGATATAATGACTGTTCGCTTAACGACTGGGACTCGTGTCACTGCTTCTAAAGTTCCGTTGAAGTTGGGTATTAAGTTTCTGGACTTTGATAGTGTGAAACGCTGTCTCATCCTGTTTATTGGATTCGAAATATGATCTCATCCTTGGTATGGCCTGGTTTGAAGGCCATGAGCCATGGATCGATTGAGATCTAAGTCCTTAGGCACAACGCAAAATGTTCCTAGCAAAGCTTTGGAGAGTCATGGACCACCTTTGCTAGGCAACAAAAGCGCTATTGGCGCGAGTCACTGACCGAATCCTTCAGTGTGCTATACAGTGGAATATCTGAGTTAAATAACTCCAATGTTGAAAAAACTAATTTTGAGCCCGGCTCAGGAAGAAGGCATAGAACGGCACGTACTCCGTCGAGTGACAATCGTTGCGATAACGAATCACTGAATTATGAAAGCATTGTGCGCCTAGGGCCGAGTCATCAAGGATGTAATATCCCTGAGACACGTTGAGTGGCACGTCTAAGTTCACCGAGTGTGGTCAGCCGAGGTGGCACCATACTGAGTGTTAATCGTGACACTATTGGCAATTTGACAAGACATTCCGAGTCAGACCGTTCTAATGTACGTGAAGTGACACGTGGATTGGGCACCAGCTATAGTACAGAAAAAGTAAACGTTGGGAAACGTGGAAACGTAGATGTTCCTGCTCATAATAACTTAATGCTGCCACTACACCAGCACAAACCTGTAATGCTTGAAAGGATATTCTTCACAACAGTATGGTGGGATGTACAGTGTAGAGTGCACTTGACACACTCGATGGTTATTACAGATAGAGACAGTGCAAAAGTCCTAGATCTACTGGAGAGTCGATCATAGAGGTTTTCGCTGTGGTAGCGCAACCACAGCTAGAGACAGTTGGGAAGGATATCCCCCAGATAAATCTATGGGAATAAGTCCCCGGAAACCTGTGCTGAAAGATTCCCTGGTACCTTTGGAAAAAGGTTCTTAAGAGAAAACTGAGACAATAAATGGCTTAGCAAACAATGGATCAAGTGTAGGCGCTCATACACATCCTAATAGCGCCTCCGAAGTTAACTTCGGAGATAACTCAATTGCCAATGCTAAAACCGAAACGGTTCTTGCGTGATCTGCGTGGTGGCAAAGTCAAGCAGATCTGCGTACTTGTCACAGATGACAACTACGTGGCCGATATTCGGTCGGCAATAATATTTCCGGAGAACAAACGGATTATCAGCAGCTCATCGACGGACGAAAGTGCCTCGATGAGAAGACTCCAATTGAAAGTTTAACGTTCTAATCCTAGGAGTCTCTGAAGACAATTCCTTCCGATAAGGATTGAATAGAATCTAAGGATGTCTTTCCCGAATCAGTACCGTGCGAGTGGCCTAAGGATTAAGGCACTAGACACGAAATCGACCTAATTCCAGGTTCGAAATACTGTAATTAAAGCAACGGTCATTGCCCCGTGAACAGGTTTCAGCAATCGACAAATTCTTTGCCGATCGCTTAGTAGCGGGCCATGTGAAGGAGTCAACTTCCCCACATAGCTCTCCAACCTTCTGTGTGCGTAAAACAACAAGAGGGTTGCGGATTGTACATGCATTCAATAAATTGAGCGCTGCAACGGTACCGGCTCAAACGCCGATACCACAACAAGACGTAATCATTGACGGTATGTCAAAGAGTACTATCTTTTCGTTAATGGATCTGACGAATGGGTTCTATCAGTTCCTTATGCGTGAGCAAGATATCCCGTTCACAGCAGTAAACACCGCCAAGCGGTATGTGGCTAGTCATGCCGCAGGGACTTAGTAATGCCCCCTGCGACATTTAATAGACGTGTAAACAGTCTGTTAAGGTCAGTGCGGGATTTTGCACCGAGTTATTTTGATGATGTCGTCGCTCATAGCAGATCCATGAATGGAAAGTCGGACGTTGGAGTACATCGTACCCACGTTTGAAAGGATCTTACAGTTATGCGTAAGCACAAGTTGTCTGCAAATCTTAAGAATTGTATATTCGCTGCAAGCGAAATACCACTTGTTGGGTGCATCGTGGAAAAACACAATGTACGCCCAGATCCAGAAAAGATCAAGGCGATCACCGATTGGCCTGCGCCAGTCATGTAAAGGGACTTCAAAAGTTCCTCGACTATCGGCGTATACTCACGCAACTATACCGAAATGACAGTACATCTTTCTTGGTTGTTATAATAGAATGTAAAGTGGTCATGGGACGCTAATTGTCAGCATTCTTTTTAGGGTATCAAGCAAATTTTGATGCAATCGTCAATCCTGACGCCAGCGATTTTGCAATCGGCTGTGCGTTTATGCAATATGATACAGCCGGTGCGGAGCGCGTCGTCTGTTATCAATCGCGTTGGCTCAACCAGCTGAACGCAACTATCCAGTGTATGATAAAGAGCTCCTTGTCATGAAATACGCACTGGCTAAGTTTAGGGTCTATATTTTGGGAGATAGACCGTTCATTGTATATACGGACCATGCGTCTTTTCGCACGGCCGTAAGCAGTCCACACCTCTCGCAAAGAATGGCGAGATGATTGTCTTTCCTCGTGGGGTATAACTTTCCCGTGGATAATAAACAGGACGACTAAACGTCGTCGCTGGTGCCCTTTCGTGCCGGCCCAATTTTGAGCCAGCCGCGCAAATTAACAGGGAGCATAAGGCCATTGTTGCAGCAATAAGTTTTCCGTTGTGAACATTACTTGACGACATTAGAAGAGCTTATCAAGAAGATAAGGTTCTTAAAGAGTTGATGGATTACCTAAGAAATTCATCGCTACAATCCTAAAAAGGATTGTCAAAATTGTATAGATTCTCAACAGATTGATACACAACACGCAATGGGTTACTGTGTTACACAGCCATTGCTGGCGACACACCTCGTGGTGTCATCCCCACCCATAATGATTTGCGTTTACGCGTCATGTATGAGCGCTACGATGCACCTATAAGTGGTCATCATGGACGTGATAAGACCTATATCACGATAAGTCGCGACTTCTACTGGCCAGGCCAATACGAGTTCGTTCGCAAGTACATACGTGCTTGCAAAGTTTGTTAGCGGGTGAAGCCCAGTGCTTCATAACGTGCTCCGTTACAACCTCTGCCTGTTCCAGCAGAGTGTTCGCAGTCTATATCCACGGACTTCGTCTTCGGATTTCTGACGACGGTCACAAGAATCATGGTATTCTTGTTTTTGAAATTCGTTTCAGCAAAATGGTACATCTTGCTGCAGTACCGGAGTCGATCACAGCCCAAACGCTGTGCTCGTGTTTTGTTAACAGGATATTTCGACTCCATGGGTTACCCCCGTGAACTGGTCTCAGATCGAGACCCTAGATTCACGGCGGAATTTGTCAAACCGTGTTTAAATCACTTGGAACACAGTTGCAAATATCAACTTATGATCATCCTAAAACAGATGGTCAGACGAAGCGAGCAAACCATATCCTCGAAGAGATACTTCGCGGATACGTCTAATCTCTTGAGATTTGGAGCGAGTTCTTGCCGATGGTAGAATTTGCCATCATTAATTCAGTGCATGCTTCTACAAAGCGGACAATACACCGTTCTCCGTGAACGGCTTACGCCATCCACGTATACCCACCCACCTTGTTTGAGAGTGACTCTTGCTCAAGATATGGACAGACTCGCTCGAGCAACGAACTTTTTAGCTCGTGCTCATCACGCATAGACCCCACGGCCAATGCGAAGGATACCAATGTTGATTTAATCAACATTGAAGTGGACAAACTCAGTAATGACATAAGGCTATTACTGACTTTGATAACGATGCTGAAAGACTCAGCATCGATAACAATGATATTAGTGAGAACAATAAGGCTCTCACCGAAGAGGAGATTGATATCTTCGCAGTGCAAACCGGTCCACTAAAAACAAAAATAAAACCGAGTCAGGAGATGATTACCTGCTGGCTAGAGAAACAGTGGTCCGTTTGGCACAGAATTCCATCGCTGATGCAGTGGACCGACAGATACATAACTTACAAAAATGGGAGAGCAAACATTCTCTCATTTATTGTTAACGACTAGTCCTACTGTTTACGGTAAACCTACCAAGACATGAAGTAACGAATGTGGGCAGTAATAAATTACTGCCCAAGAATATTGGCCCGCTCCGTGTACTGCTCCGCCAAGGCAATGCATACACGATCGATCTGCTAAATGTTGGGCATCTCCGCCCTTACCATCAGTACAAGGCTTCTTCCGATTTCGGATTTCACCGGAACGGGCTAGGGCATCCGACAAAGCCTGATGGTTTCGAGCCAAAGCCTTATTGTCTCGGAACAGAGTCTAATTCTCGTGAACCAGACGATCCACTCTTTCCTCCAAGGAAGAAATCTTATGACGAGCTGTTACCATATCGTTTTAGAAGGACTGATGTGTGCGCACAATTTCTCAGCTGGTCACGTGAAACATCGCGACGACGGGATCGCTCGTGATCAATATCCTTCCTTAAATAATAAGGGTCTTGATCCAAATCACGATGTTGACTCAGGTTTGTCAAACGAGGCGAACTCAATTTATCCCCCCTCCACGTCCATTGACGAATTCGAGTGGTGAGAAGCGTTTTCTTGTTGAGCGCCTCTCTAGCCAACCGTGAGGTAAAGGGGGTTGGAACGAGCTTTCTCGATCGTTGGCGAGGGTTTCCACCCTCGCATGATAGTTGGGAACCTCGCTCCCAACTGATGATGGACGTTCCGGGTCTCGTACGACAGCACGACGAGACACCATCCTCCTTGACACAGAGAACGAGCGCTTCCCGCGCTCGAGTCCGTTAAACCTTTGGGTTCTAACGTGACAACCAAAGAGGTGATGACAAGGTTGCTCGACTCGTCGGACCTCAAATTGGGTAGTCATCTGATGCTGACTCCGTGGACGATGATCACTCTGGTGACGTGAGTATGTGTCAGCAGGAACTAAGTGGTCGCGAAGGGAAGAGTGCTGCTGATGGTGCTACTTTGCATCCCCAGGAGACCAGTTCACGAGGTAACCCATGGAGTCGAAATATCGTGTGAATTTAGCGTTAACGTTAACATGAGTCAACAGGAAAGGAATCGCAAAACGTTGCGTCTCGCTCCCGGAAAGAAGCCTTGGTTGCCCTCTAAGGGTAAACTAGCTCGTTTGTTTGGTATGACCAACGATCGATACCATACTCCGTTCTAAATAAGTCTGTGCATAACTTCGATGAGGACGGAACGCTTCCGTCACTCGACAATTTAATGTAGCCGGGGCAATGAAGAGCCCTTGTGGCATAATTAACAACTCCTAAATCGTTAGAGGTGCTAACCGCTATAAGCGGGATATCACTAGCTCGCATGCGCACTTGACGGGCATTTTAAACTTTCTTAGATGTTGCTATTCAAGCATGCGAATTTCGACGCTGCCTGTGCTTGTGTACAGCCACTTCAAGTTACAAACGATTGCAGAAAATTTATCACTTTCAAACGACAGGTCACTACGCCTATGTGTTTAGTGCCCCACGGCCAGTGCCTAGAAACACTGAGCGAAAAATCGACCTTTCGCTAGGAGCATCTGTAACAGTAAAGAAACGTTTAGCTTGTTACTAATACACGTTAAAGGGTAAACAGTACGATGGTCGCATCGTCCTACATTTAAATGACCATGGCTCAGAAAGTACGAGCCATGTATAAATTGTCAAGTCGCGACGATGCCTGTTTCTTGTTCATCAGATGGCCAACTGATGTTAATCTTGGAGCGTCCACAAGCGTGTGGATGTCCTACAACAGTGCCTAGAAACACTGAGCGAAAAATCGACCTTTCGCAAGGAACAGAGGAGGATGCGGATCTGAAGCTGTTGCGAAATTGCAAACGGCGAGGCGGATCGTAAGAAACGGTCGGGGTCAGTAGGTGCGGAGCGCCCTACTGATCTAGCAACTTCAGAAGAATTTGCAAGCCTTGTGATGAAAGTTGCTCCTCACACACAACATTGTGTAAAACTGCCCCAGGTGATGAGGTTAGCCTTATCACCTTGAAAGTAAAAGTGTCAAATAAATTGCCACTTAAGTCTCCAGCCGATTGTGGAGCGTCGAACAATTTTATTAGACGTTAATCGCTAGAAGATAGCAGACTCAAATATATTGAGCGCGATATCCCTACAACGAGGATGATAGTGCGTCTAGCAACAGGAGCACCTGTAACAGTAAAGAAACGTTTAGTTGGTTACTAATACAAGTTAAAAGGTAAACAGTACGATGGTGGTCGCATCGTACTAGGTTTAAATGACCATGCCTCAGAAAGTACGAGCCATGTATGAATTGATACTATCAAGTCTGACGATGCCTGTTTCTTGTTCATCAGATGGCCAACTGATGAACGTCTTGGAGCGTCCACAAGCGTGTGGATGTCCTACAAGTGAGTTCGATGGCCTCACTTGTGGGTTGGTCGTTTGCATGACTGCAGAAGACCTCAGTGTGGATACCCAACACATTGTGGAGTTAGATCCCGATGGCTGTACACAAGCACAGGCAGCGTCGAAGTTCAACCATTCGAATAATTTGAGTGGTACGAAACAAGGATGCTTGCTTTAATAGCGACATCCAAGAAAGTATAATGTCCGTCTATAGGGACAGAGCGAAGGTCCTCGATCGACTGGAGAGTCGATCATAGAGGATCTCGCTGTGGTAGCGTTGAAGAGGATATCCCCAGATAAATCTATGGGAATAAGTCCCCGGAAACCTGTGCTGAAAGATTCCCTGGTACGTTTGGAAACAGGTTCTTAAGAGAAAACTGAGACAATAAATGTCTTATTAAACAATGGATCAAGTGTAGGCGCTTATGCACTTTTTCCAATAGCGCCTCCGAAGTTAACTTCGGAGATAACTCAATTGCCAACGCTAAAACCGAAACGGTTCTTGCGTGATCTGCGTAGTGGCAAAGTCAAGCAAATCTGCGTACTTGTCACAGATGACAACTACGTGGCCGATATTCGGTCGGCAATAATATTTCCGGAGAACAAACGGATTATCAGCAGCTCATCGACGGACGAAAGTGCCTCGATGAGAAGACTCCAATTGAAAGTTTAACGTTCTAATCCTAGGAGTCTCTGAAGACAATTCCTTCCGATAAGGATTGAATAGAATCTAAGGATGTCTTTCCCGAATCAGTACCGTGCGAGTGGCCTAAGGATTAAGGCACTAGACACGAAATCGACCTAATTCCAGGTTCGAAATACTGTAATTAAAGCAACGGTCATTGCCCCGTGAACAAGTTTCAGCAATCGACAAATTCTTTGCCGATCGCTTAGTAGCGGGCCATGTGAAGGAGTCAACTTCCCCACATAGCTCTCCAACCTTCTGTGTGCGTAAAACAACAAGAGGGTTGCGGATTGTACATGCATTCAATAAATTGAGCGCTGCAACGGTACCGGCTCAAACGCCGATACCACAACAAGACGTAATCATTGACGGTATGTCAAAGAGTACTATCTTTTCGTTAATGGATCTGACGAATGGGTTCTATCAGTTCCTTATGCGTGAGCAAGATATCCCGTTCACAGCAGTAAACACCGCCAAGCGGTATGTGGCTAGTCATGCCGCAGGGACTTAGTAATGCCCCCTGCGACATTTAATAGACGTGTAAACAGTCTGTTAAGGTCAGTGCGGGATTTTGCACCGAGTTATTTTGATGATGTCGTCGCTCATAGCAGATCCATGAATGGAAAGTCGGACGTTGGAGTACATCGTACCCACGTTTGAAAGGATCTTACAGTTATGCGTAAGCACAAGTTGTCTGCAAATCTTAAGAATTGTATATTCGCTGCAAGCAAAATACCACTTGTTGGGTGCATCGTGGAAAAACACAATGTACGCCCAGATCCAGAAAAGATCAAGGCGATCACCGATTGGCCTGCGCCAGTCATGTAAAGGAACTTCAAAAGTTCCTCGACTATCGGCGTATACTCACGCAACTATACCGAAATGACAGTACATCTTTCTTGGTTGTTATAATAGAATGTAAAGTGGTCATGGGACGCTAATTGTCAGCGTTCTTTTTAGGGTTTCAAGCAAATTTTGATGCAATCGCCAATCCTGACGCCAGCGATTTTGCAATCGGCTGTGCGTTTATGCAATATGATACAGCCGGTGCGGAGCGCGTCGTTTGTTATCAATCGCGTTGGCTCAACCAGCTGAACGCAACTATCCAGTGTATGATAAAGAGCTCCTTGTCATGAAATACGCACTGGCTAAGTTTAGGGTCTATATTTTGGGAGATAGACCGTTCATTGTATATACGGACCATGCGTCTTTTCGCACGGCCGTAAGCAGTCCACACCTCTCGCAAAGAATGGCGAGATGATTGTCTTTCCTCGTGGGGTATAACTTTCCCGTGGATAATAAACAGGACGACTAAACGTCGTCGCTGATGCCCTTTCGTGCCGGCCCAATTTTGAGCCAGCCGCGCAAATTAACAGGGAGCATAAGGCCATTGTTGCAGCAATAAGTTTTCCGTTGTGAACATTACTTGACGACATTAGAAGAGCTTATCAAGAAGATAAGGTTCTTAAAGAGTTGATGGATTACCTAAGAAATTCATCGCTACAATCCTAAAAAGGATTGTCAAAATTGTATAGATTCTCAACAGATTGATACACAACACGCAATGGGTTACTGTGTTACACAGCCATTGCTGGCGACACACCTCGTGGTGTCATCCCCACCCATAATGATTTGCGTTTACGCGTCATGTATGAGCGCCACGATGCACCTATAAGTGGTCATCATGGACGTGATAAGACCTATATCACGATAAGTCGCGACTTCTACTGGCCAGGCCAATACGAGTTCGTTCGCAAGTACATACGTGCTTGCAAAGTTTGTTAGCGGGTGAAGCCCAGTGCTTCATAACGTGCTCCGTTACAACCTCTGCCTGTTCCAGCAGAGTGTTCGCAGTCTATATCCACGGACTTCGTCTTCGGATTTCTGACGACGGTCACAAGAATCATGGTATTCTTGTTTTTGAAATTCGTTTCAGCAAAATGGTACATCTTGCTGCAGTACCGGAGTCGATCACAGCCAAAGGCTGTGCTCGTGTTTTGTTAACAGGATATTTCGACTCCATGGGTTACCCCTGTGAACTGGTCTCAGATCGAGACCCTAGATTCACGGCGGAATTTGTCAAACTGTGTTTAAATCACTTGGAACACAGTTGCAAATATCAACTTATGATCATCCTAAAAACAGATGGTCAGACGAAGCGAGCAAACCATATCCTCGAAGAGATACTTCGCGGATACGTCTATTCTTTTAAGATTTGGAGCGAGTTCTTGCCGATGATAGAATTTGCCATCATTAATTCAGTGCAATCTCATTTAGTATGGGTGACATACGTGGTAGCCACCAGATATAAATTTGGTGGCTGAAATCTTTTTTAGTTTAGTTAGGGTAAGGTTTTAGACTTAATCAGTATATAAATTTCAGTTCCCTTTTGAACTTATAGTGCCTAGTGCATTCCTAAGGCTTGCGCATTGATCTACGAGAGAAAGAATCATTTCAAAGGTATATACTTCTCGGGCACTAGCTACCACTTCGTTCTACGAACCTCCGAATCCCTTGAACTGAGATTCATTTACCTCTACGAGCTTGTACAACTCACGGAGTTGTTGAACTTATAAGCTCTTTAGAATTAAGTGGCTCTTTACATCTATAAGTCTTCCTTTAACTTTTGGGGCGAGGTGCTAGAGAATCGTGACGACCAGCCGCAGTCTCGTAGGCACGATCAAGATGAGAAAAGAGCGCGCAGTTAAAATCTCCGCCGTCCAACAACGGAGTACTAGTTGACCTTACGCTGATTACAGTGCAGGTGGGGTGCCTCGAAACCTCATGTACACTAGAGTACAGAGGAAGGTTTCTACGTAGTTAAGAGCACTTAGCTTTAAAGGTCTAGACTAAGGCTTGAAATAGAGAAAAAAGTAAAACTGTATTAATGCATTTAGTTTCCGGATTAACGATCTTCTATCTACTACTGAACTTATTAAATTAATTACTGGCTTAGTATGGCGCCTCCTTACGCACCGCAAAATTGTGTCTTATAACCATTGGCGGGGGTGATTTAGACTTGAATCTACTAATCAATAGAGCTAATGTCTTATTACATCATTATAACCAAATTTGTAATATCGGAAGTATTTAAGTCAAAATTAATAAAGACAATACTTTCGAAGTTCTAATTTATTTCCTCTCATAGGAAATTTTATTTACTATTCCTCTTATATGAAATATTACCTTTGTAACAGGACGCCCCGTTTCATCAACCTATCCCTTAAGCAACCGTCACTATAGTGACAGATGTGGGGTGACAGGAGATACTAATATGTACTTCTTTGTAAATTTGCATTATTGGTCTAAATTAAAAGTGCAATTTTATCGCATTATTGATTTTTGAACAGAAATCAATTCGTTTTCGCATGGCTACCAACAAGTCTGTGCTTCTACTGTGGGGAATACGTCACTACCTACTCCCATTGGAGGTGACTGGAATATGTCGTCTACTGATGCCATTGAAAGTGACGGTGACAAGTCACTGGCTACACAAATTGTAGGCGACTGGTCCAAGTCACCGTCATCGCCCGACTCAGTGGCTACTGTGAAGGCCGCCGGATCAGTCGGGGCCGAGTCCATTAAACCTTTGGGTTCTAACGTGACAATTAAAGAGGTGATGACGAGGTTGTTCGACTCGTTGGACCTCTATGGTGGGGAGTCATCTGGTGAAAAGCTACATGGGTGACGATCACTCTAGTGACTTTAGTAGGCGTCACCAGAACAAAGTGATTGTGCAGGGAGGAATGATTTGGTGGTGCTAGTTTGCATCACCAGGAGAGGAGTGATTCTAAGGATCACTCCCATGGCCAAATTAGCGTTAACGTTAACATGATTCAACAGGATATCGCGAAACGTTGCGACTCGCTCCCAAAAAGAAGCCTTGGTTGCCCTCTAAGGGTAAACTAGCTCGTTTGTTTGGTATGACCAACGATCGATACCATACTCCGTTGTTCGACTCATCCAGGTTTCATAAGCCTGGTGAGGATGAATCGGAATTCTTCGTCGATGCCTTTTTCCGGCATCGGCGGTACACTTGAAAGCGGGCAAAGGATGTCAAACCTTTGTTCCAAGCTTGGACAGCCTTTGTACAGAATGTACCGTGAGGTCTGGCTTGACAAGCTAAATGCTTTCCGTGAACGGTTCGAGAAACAGACCATTGTCAGGGCACGCTATAAGTTGCACCGTTTGTCTAGAGAGGTAGGGATTCAGTGCTTCTCATGGGTGGACTCACGCCCATGCTGAATTAAGTGTGCAGGTCATGCCCCTTAGGAAGCATATTCCCTTAACGATTTACATTGGAGGACACTAATCTCTTTCGATATGCATCAAGGGATTGAGAACCTCTAGTTCTTTTACGAGCGCGGGAAGCGCTCGTTCTCTGTGTCAAGAAGGATGGTATCTCGTCATGCTGTCGTACGAGACCCGAAACGTCCATCATCAGATGGGATAACTGATGATGGACGTTCCGGGCCTCGTACGACAGCAATATCAGTTTTCATGCGAGGATGGATACCCTCGCCAACGATCGAGATAACTCGTTCGAACCCCCTTTACCTCACGGTGGTTCGAGAGGCGCTCAACAATAAAGCGCTTCTCACCACTCGAATTCGCCAATGGATGTGGAGGAGAGGAAAAATCGAGTTCGCCTCGTTTGATGAACATGAGTCAACATCGTGATTTGGATCACACCCTTATTATTTAAGGAAGGATATTGAGCATACGGTGGTTCGAGAGGCGCTCAACAATAAAGCGCTTCTCACCACTCGAATTCGTCAATGGATGTGGAGGGGAGGAAAAATCGAGTTCGCCTCGTTTGACGAACATGAGTCAACATCGTGATTTGGATCACACCCTTATTATTTAAGGAAGAATATTGATCATGAGCGATCCCGTCGTCGCGATGTTTCACGTGACCAGCTGAGAAATTGTGCGCAGGTTGCGACTGATCAGCTGGCGAACGAAAGGACACATCAGTCCCTCCAAAACGAGATGGTAACAGCTCGTCATAAGATTTCTTCCTGGGAGAAAATAGTGGATCGTCTGGTTCACGAGAATCAGACTCTTCCGAGACAATAAGACTTTGGCTCGGAACCATCAGGCTTTGTCGGATGCTCTAGCCCGTTCCGGTGTAACCCGGAATTGGAAGAAGCCTCGTACCCATAGATACCCAACATAAAACGTAGGATGCGCGCACGCATACCACGAGGCAGCGATGTAGAACACAAAACGGCCCAATATACCTGGGCAGTAATTTATCACTGCCTTCATCACGACATGTTTCAGAAGGTCAACCGTAGACAGTACGACTGGGTTATTAGAATTAATTGATGGTATGTTGTCTTCCGTTTCTGTTGGTCCACCGCATCAGCGATGGACTCCTGTACAAGACGGACCCATGCTTCTCAAGCCAAAAAAAATTACCTGCTATCTCTTTTTTTGTTTTCAGTGCGACCGGCTCGCACTGCGGTATTTAAATCTATTCGTTATTAAGAGTATTATCGTTCTCATTAATAATTTTCTTTTTGATGTTAAGTCTTTCAGCATCGTTATTAAAGTCAGTAATAACATTATTGTTATTACTGAGTTTGTCCACCTCAATGTAAATTAAATCAACATTAGTATCTTTCGCATTGACCTTAGTGCTAATGCGTGATGAGCAAGAGCTAAACTTTTTTTTTGCTCGAGCGAGTCCTTGTATTCCCTAGATAGTTCCATGCGAGTTGCCTATGGATTAAGGCACTCGACATTAGATCGAGCTCAAACCGGGCTCGAAGTACTGTGTCAGTGAAGCAGTGGCCACTGCCACGTGAAGAAGTACTTGCGATCGATAAATTCTTTACCGGTCGCGTAAAAGCGGGCCATGAAAGGAGGTCAACCTCCCCACATAGCTCTCCAACCTTCTGTGTGCCGAAGGCGACAGGAGGGTGGCGGATAGTGCACGCATTTAATAAACTGAATGCTGCAACGGTACCGGCTCAAACGCCGATACCTAGAAAAGACGTAATCATAGATGGTATGTCTAAGAGTACCATCTTTCCGTCTATGGATCTGATGGATGAATTTTATCAGATCCTTATGCGTGAACAAGACATCCCGTACACAGCAGTGAGCACTCCCAGTGGGATGCTTTGGAAAAAGCTATTAATGCCACAGGAGCTTAGTAACGCTCCTGCAACTTTCAACAGATGCGTAACGAATCCGTTGAGTCCGGTGCAAAAATTCGCACCGAGTTATTTTGACGATTTTTTCGTCCATAGTCAGACAATTGACAGAAAGGCGGACGTGGAAGTTCATAAAAATCACGTTCGTCAGATTTTTACATTTATGCAAAAGCACATGTTGCACGCAAATCTCGAGAAGTGCATATTCGCTGCAAGCGAAAAAACACTTCTTGGGTGCATCGTCGGTAAACACGGCGTGCGCCCTGATCCCGAAAAGATCAAGGCAATTACCGACTGGCCATTTCCAGTCGATGTCAAGGGACTTAGAAAGTTCCTTGGGCTAGCGGCGTACTTGCACAAGAACTCCCGCAATTATGTTGAGAAGGCAGATCATCTCTCTCGTCTCTTCAAAAAAGACGGAGAATGGTTATGGCACGCTGATTGTCAGCGTTCCTTTGAAGATATCAAGCAAAGCTTGATGCAATCGCCTATCTTGGCGATTGCAGATCAAGACAGACCATTCCATGTGGTCTGTGACGCCAGCGATTTCGCAATCGGCTGTGCGTTAATGCAATACGATACAGATGGCGCGGAGCGCGTCGTCTGTTACCAATCGCGTCAGCTGCAACCAGCTGAACGCAATTACCCAGTGCATGACAAGGAACTCCTTGCCATGAAATATGCATTGGCTAAATTTAGGATCTACCTCCTAGGAGATAGATTGTACAACGTATATGCGGACCATGCGTCATTATGCACGGCCGTAAATAGCCCACACCACTCGCAAAGAATGGCGAGGTGTCTTTCCTTCTTCGCGGCGTATAATTTCTCCGTAGAATATAAACCAGGACGACTTGATGTCGTCGCTGATGCTGTTCGTCTTCGGGAAATCCGAAAACGAAGTCCATAGATACGGACTGCCAACATTCTGCCGAAGTGGGAGAGGTTAAAGAGGTACACGGCGGGGCTTCACCCGTTGACATACCTCGCAAGCACGAATGTACTTGCGCAAGAATTGATACTGGCATGGCCAGTAAATGTCGTGACTTGCTGTAAGATAAGTTGTCTCACGTCCACGATGTCCACTTGTTGGTCTTTGGGCACTCATACATGATGCGCAAGCGCGAATCATTGTACAACTTTGAGCTTAGGGGTAGCTTCAGAGTCCGCATCATTAGGGCATTTCGACCCTACTGCACTTCTGCATTTCCCGACCCCTCAGTCGTTGATGCAGAACTCAGGCATCTCGCACGCAAGTTCTTGCCGTCGCCCTTTGGGTAGGGAGTCCTCTTGCTGGGCGTCTTCGCCCCAACAGGGACCCTGGCATAGCAAAGAGCCATCATATGGCCGCGCTTGCCCGCATTTTAAACAGACCACGTCTGCATTGCCCAACTTCAAGGGAGTGGCATCTGACCTCTCGGCCGACGGCTTATACCAAGCTATCGCCGAGACACAGCTGTAGGATTGCTCCTCAACTAAGGCAATTTGGATTGCCTTTTCCATCGTCGATGGCACCTTTCTGAAAAGGACCTGTTGCGATGGGCCATGCCGTAGTTCGTTCAAAAACATGGGCACCTTAATGTGCTCCGGGATCTGACCTACAGTAATGGACGCCGACAGCGAGCGCATCTCTTGCACATACTCTTGCAGAGATCGCTTCGCCTGTCGCGGTCCAAAGAGGCGCGCCTGAAGCAACACTTCGTTGTTCGGCGGCTGGTACATGGCGCGAATGTTTTTTTTTAAGATCGCCCATGTAGGGAACGCCTTTCTGTCCGCCATAAGCGCCGAGTAAGCCCACTCTGAGGCCTTACCGCGCAGATGCGACATAGCGTTTGACACCATCCGGCTGTCGTCCTCGACGATC
>NC_090619.1:3673119-3675317 GCF_004359215.1 Bremia lactucae
GCTCGTCAAGTATCTTCCCAAAATTGTGTTTGATTATCAACGCTTGCAGAGCATGCAACAGAAGTCCTCTGCTGTATCGAACTATCAATTAAAAGCTTCAAATAGATAGCTGAGTACTAAGAGCTGTGTGATGATCGAGGCAGCGCACATCCATCGTACCAGCAGCAAACTCGTTGAACGCGTATTTAATCAGCCACCCTCATTTTACTTCGCACACACAGAAGGCCGGAGAGCTATGTAAAGAGGTTGGATTCTTTTCATGGTCCACATGCGATCGGCAACGAACTTGTCGGTCGCTAATACTTGCTCACGAGGCAGTGGCCACTGCATCATGACACACTATTTCAAACCTGGTATCAGGTCAATTTCGTGTCGAGTGCCTTTACCCATAGGAAAATCTCAAGGTATCCATTCAGAGAACACATCGAGTCGTCAACGACTCCCAGGATTTTTGAGACGTAAAATGTTAATTCGATTGTTCTCATCACGAACACTTTCGCCTATAAATACATTAATGAGGATCCGTTCGTTCTCAAAAATTACTACTGCCTAGCAAATATCGGCCATGGACTCGTCATCTGTGACAAGTACGCAGATCTGCTTGATTTTGCCACCACGCATATAACAAAAGAAGCAATTCGGTTCTGGCGCTGGCAATTGAGTTATCTCCGAAGTTCACTTTGGAAGCGCTATCATCTACTTTATCGATTGTTCACCCCCCCCCAAAACGTTTAATGTCTCATTTTATTCCAGGGGGCTAATTTCCACAGGATTCTGAAGACTGATTCCCTCAAGTATTTTCGGAATTATTCCCTTATTTATGTGAGGAGCACCCCCCCCCCAACTTCTTTGAGCTGTGTTTGCGCAACGACAGCGAGATTCTCTACGATCGACTTTCCAATTGATCTAGCATTTTTGCAATGTTTCCTTTTTAACAGGCATCTCTTTTAATTTCCTTATGCTGCTCTTTAGGGAGCTTCGTTATCCCGGTCCATTCGACCTATTCGAGTGATGGACCTTCGCGCTGCCTATGCTTGTACACAGCTGTCGATATCTAACTCTACATTGTGATGGGTAGCAACACTGAGGTCTATTAGCGACCGAACCACAAGTGAGGCCATCGTACTCACTCGTATTGCATCAACACGCTTTGACGCTCCAAGACAATCAAAATATGGTCATCTGATGAACGACATACATCAATTGATCGATGCTGTCAAATAATGCATGGCTCGTAGTTTGTGAGCCATGATCAACCTGTTGACGATCAGAACAGATAGCTGATACATGTGGTATATGTGGTACATATCTGACAAGGGGTACATATGGGACAAGTGTTACATGTTAAGGTTCTAGAAAAAAAAGATATTTTCCAATTTACTTCCTAACGACTAATTGTCTCCTCTGTTATCATTCCACAAAAGGTTTTGAGCCCAACCTCCGCTGAGAAGAATGACATCCTCAACGAAACCAACAACTTCGTATGGGAGTTTAAGCTCGGATGAAGCTGGCCAAGAAGGTATTTCGTGAGCACATGGACTTGACCAAGGCCAGAAGTGACGATGATGCTAATGCATCGATATGGAAAGTCGACGATATGAAGGCCTTCGCAAATGTGTTTTCCATGATCAGCCCAAGCCTTCAATCCACGTTAAGGAATGCACGGACGATTGCAAAGGCATGGGAAATTTATAGAGATTTTTCCTCCGTAGAAGCACTCATAATCGGGTACAGATGCGTCAACAGCTGCATGAGATTCAGATGCAGAAGTGGGGAAGTGTGATGGATCATTTCCTCGAGTTCGGTGAGTTGCGCATGTCGATGCAAGCCATCGGTGACGAAGTTTTGCACGATGAGAACTCGTTATTCTGCATTGAAGCTTGTCTGATGAATAAAATCAGATCGTCGAGCTGAAGGAGATCAATCTAGTCCAAAAAAAGGAGATGCTTCGTCGTGAGTACGAAAGCATCGCTCGCTCGAAAGAAGAAAAGCAACCATGCGCTAAAAGTAACAAGACCTAAGCTCATCCTGAGTATTTATAACGAACTCCGCCGCAGCATGCATACGAGATCAGGACTGATAAGGAAGTGGTGACTCAAGTGACCCTAAAGTGAAAAAATAATTCTAAAATATAAATTAAATAATAATAAAAATATAATTTATACTAAATAAAATTTATTATTTTTGTATAAAAAAAA
>NC_090619.1:3708934-3714090 GCF_004359215.1 Bremia lactucae
TCTCATTCGAAGGCTCATAATCAGCCGCCTGACGGGTATCAGGCGACTGTTCCATCCTCCCCGAGTCGGCCATTTCGTCCGACTCGCACTCATAATCGACCTCTAAAGAGGGGTCGTACTCACGTGGTGAATCACCACGTGCACTCGCAACACCAAGTGTTGTGCGAGTGGAAGACACTACGGTAGACGGAACGTCTACCGCAAGAGATAACAATGCGTCACCCGCGGCTGCACGAACCGCAGCCGAAGGTTCAACACTATCCTCACCCCGCATGAATTGTTCCTTCATGCGATGGAATTTAAAATGATGGATCTGACCAATCAAAATCATTTTAAAAATTAAGTGGTCATTTAGCGACCACTCCACCTAATGACATTCAGAGTGATTGTCGTTTAAGGGAGGGGTGATGTAACGGGGTGTATCGTTACATGAAATTAACAATAAAAGATTGTTAATTAATATTATCCAAAAGGTAGATAATATTTGGAGGAAATTACTTTAAATAGTAATTTCCTGAATTCTTATCCATAAATAGGTATAGACCATTATGTCTATTTATTCCGCAGACTAATCAGCTGTAGAAGTAATCAAAGAGAGTTACGAGATAAGATAGATAAGAATTCATTTACATGTTTAGTATTAGTTTATAGTTAAGACAACATTTACAAAGATAGATTAACAAGACACTTAACTATATTAATACAGTTTTCATTTTACACTCTTAAGCTAACTTGCCTTAAGAGAAGTCTTCCTCTATACGTACAGTGTACGTCACCTAACGAGAGGCACCACTCACATCTGAAGCAGTGTGAAGTGGACTTGTACTGAAACAGTACAAGTCGCAGTGCCCCGTTACAGTACCGCTATGTATCTATCTACCACACTGAGACGACTTGCTGAGAGAAGCCAAGCCAATTCAACACTGAAAGCAAAAACGGACGCTTAAGTGTGTCGTAGGCTTTCGCGAAATCGAGCAGCAGGACAAGTGTTCCATGGAGTCGTCCATCAAAAGCAGCCGCTTCCTTACTGCAGATAAAATGTCAAGCGCCGTGTAAATTGCCCGCTTTGGAACGAAACCCACTTGGGCAGGAAGGACGATCTGAGCAAGCAGAGGCCGTACGCGAACGGATAGGATGTTGGTGAATATCATGTAGTCAATGTTAAGAAGCGCGATAGGATGATGGTCAAGCGGAAGAGCTGACGCAGCTGTCTTCTTCAGCCACTGGATTTTAAACTCTCCAAAAAGCCACAATCAAGCCATCTGGTATACGAAGGAGCTAGGGGAGGGGCAACCTTATTAGCGTTATCGCGGTAAAACGTGTTGTTAATCTCATCAGGCCCCGTCGCCTTTCCGCGTTGAAGCCTCTTCAAGCACTCACATCGCTTGAAAGATAATCGCCGTGACAGTGAAGTCATCAAACTGCACCGGCGGGGATGCCTTACCGAGGAAGGTTGCTGTCAAAACCGGACACTTGACAGATCGCAACGTGATAGGCTCCCAACCGTCTGCCATCTCGTCGGCTAGTTCCTGCGATCGATTAACCCGTACGAAGCCCGACCGCCTCAGAGATACAATAGGATTGTCTTGTAATTTAGTCGCGACCCGTGCGAAGAATCGACGGAATGTCTCGCCCGGACAGTACGTGTGATGCACTAGTAGGCGCTCCTTCTTTGCCCTCTGCCACAACCGTCGACACTCCGCAACTTCTTGACGGATTACCTTCGGGTCGCAGTCAGGACTAGGTGCTCCGAAATGGTCGCATGCATGGACAAGGCGGAAAAACCCGCATAAACAACGTCGTTTAACCTCTCGTACAAGCGGCCTGTAACTTTGCGCCATGCTCTGACGGGCTTTTTGATTGGCATTTATTATGGGTAACATATGTGGTAGCCACCACATATAAATCTGGCGGCCAAAATCTATTTTAATTAAGTTAGAATAAGGTTTTAGTTTTAAATAATTAAATACAGTTCCCCTTTTGATCTTACAGCGATTAGTTCCTTCCTAAGGCTTGCACATTGATCTACGAGAACAAAAACCTTTCTTAGGTATATACTCTCGGGCACTAGCTGCCACTTGGTTCTACGAACCCCTGAATCTCTTAAATAGGACTTGTTAAGATCTACGAGCTTGTACATCGATCCTCAACTCCTGCGGTGTACAGATCTGGCACTTCGACCCCGGCATAGCCTGCGGCATCGCAAAAGTTGATTCGATGTTTGCGTGTTTCCCAAAGTAGCGGGTAGTTGTCCGTTTTGGTGCTCATCCGGCGTTTACTCGCGAAGTGCAATTCTTGGCAGGCTCTGAACGCTGGTGACCACGGAGACAAAAGTTCGAGAAGCTTATTTTGCGTTGCCTCCGTCACTAAGGGATACAACAACACGATAAGAGAACATCGCGACTGGACTTTAAGTGGTTTCCATTGGAGCGGATCTGGTCGAGTGGAGGGATCTCAGGCGGCTTCTGCAGACGCTTTATCAGCTAAAAAGAAACCGCTTCCCGTCATGGAATTGGGTGGCACAAGATCTGTCGTGTCCACACCCGGAGTGTGTTCGTGGTCAATCCGCTACGGCAAGTAATGTCTTCTGAAGCTGCCCTGGGCGCAACGGCATCGGGAACAGTTATTTTCGCTGTGACGGTGTCGTGGCACTTTCGAGGAGACAGACAAGCACGTCTGTGTATTTGACATGGATCTTCCGGGCATTCCTACTAGCGCCTCTTGGGACGCGGTTAAGGACGTTTTTGGGACGCACAGAGATCCGGACACATCTCGATCCGCAGTTTTCCCGGCTGTATACAAGCTGTGGCGTTCGTGGTTGCATCGACGCTTCATGTAATCTGGATCGGGAGGCTTCGTCGCATGGAGGACTCAACACTCCCGAATGAAGCACACACTAGTCGGGCACGGTCTCATCTTCGACATGGGCTAATACGCTTCCGCAACCCAACATACCAGCCCATCCAAAACCTCCCGGTCACAGATTACCCCGAGACCCACCGTCGATTAAAAGTACGTATAAAACGTTACGGCGTTCGTACCGTTGCACCGGGTGCTGTTGGTTTGGCTCATCATAGAGAGGAGAAGAGTATCGGCGAGAGCTGACCACTCATGCGCTAGATTTCGCCCTTCCTCTTCGCCCCCCCCCCCGCGATAGCGCTTTCGTGCTCTCCCAGCTCACTTATCGCTCCCACGCTAGACAAATTTAGCTTTGATATACCGAGAGGCACGAGCCCTAGCCGATGATTTTGCCATCGCCAGCTGGGGTCATCACTACTGTAAATTCAAAACAATGGCGGATCGAGTGGCCTACATCGCAATGGACACGTGCGCTCCAGTTCAAGTGCACCCTCCGTCAGACCGCCGTATCGTCACGGAAATCGCGGTATTCCTCGATAACGACGATACCCACTGGCTCGAGACCTCCATGGACGAGCATTTCAATTTTAGTCGTTTTGAGGCAGCACGAGTAAAATGAAAATGCTCGTCCATGGAGGTCACGCCTAACGCAACTGGCCTTTGGCCTTAAGCTTTGCGAAATCAAAGCAAAGCTTTCGTTCCATACGAATATCAGCCACACCCGCAGACTCACTTATAGCCCAGATGTTGCGGATGCGACGGGCCTGACGGACCTAGTTCTCAAACGAAGCATCGTTTTCGCTTTGTGATTCGTTTGGAAACACGACGATCGGAATTTTCCTCATTGAGGTCACTGAAGCCACAGGCCTGGTCATGCAAACGCGTCAAATACTGACGTCGCGTCATTTACTTCGGCGTAAGGTATCGCTCATGAAGAGCGTCGCGAGCTTCTCCGGTGTCGTCGCCTTTGGTCCAGAGATCCAGATGGTCAAGCTGCGATCCGTAACCTCTTGGAGGTTCTCTTCTACACGATGTGGAGTGAATCGATATTCCGTGTGAGCTTTTGCTTTCGCAAGCTCTGCAGCTCGACGACGAGCTTGTTCCTCTATGAGGATTGCCCGCTTTTGCTCTTCACCGAGCGGATTTGTGATGATATTGGACTCAGAAGCAATGTAGCTAAACGTCCGCGACACCACGTTCTGGAAACGGAATTGGGGCCCGACGAGATTCGTCCACACGACGAATCGTGTGGGAGCGACGCTCGTTTTTCCCATCGTCCGACGGATTTTTCAATTACATATTCCACCATCTTATCATCGTCGAGGAAGGTGCTAAGAGTCGGTTACTCACACTTAGTTGTCATCCGACAAGAGAATGCAAAACACAACCGAACTGTTGGTAATTTAATTCCAATCTTAGAGAGGTAATCAAGCAAATTTTGTCACTCGATTTAACTTTCTGATGCAGGAAAGTGTAATGCGTCACACTTCGGTTGCTTAAACGTTGTTGTGGTAGTTCTACTTTATGGGTAAAACACACTTATGTTGCTTCTACAAAGCGGATGATACACCGTTCTTCGTGAACGGCTTACGCCATCCACGTATACCCACCCACCTTGTTTGAGAGTGACTCTTGCTCAAGATATGGACAGACTCGCTCGAGCAACGAACTTTTTAGCTCGTGCTCATCACGCATAGACCCCACGGCCAATGCGAAGGATACCAATGTTGATTTAATCAACATTGAAGTGGACAAAACTTAGTAATGACAACAAGGCTATTACTGACTTTGATAACGATGCTGAAAGACTCAGCATCGATAACAATGATATTAGTGAGAACAATAAGGCTCTCACCGAAGAGGAGATTGACATCTCCGCAGTGCAAACCGGTCCACTGAAAACAAAAATAAAACCGAGTCAGGAGATGGTTTCCTGCTGGCTAGAGAAACAGTGGTCCGTTTCGCACAGAATTCCATCGCTGATGCAGTGGACCGACAGATACATAACTTACAAAAATGGGAGAGCAAACATTCTCTCATTTAATGTTAACGACCTAGTCCTACTGCTTACGGTAAGCCTATTAAACCATGTAGTGACGAATGTGGGCAGTAATAAATTACTGCCCAAGAATATTGGCCCGCTCCGTGTACTGCACTGCCAAGGCAATGCATATACGATCGATCTGCTGAATGTTGGGCGTCTCCGCCCTTACCATCAGTACAGGGCTTCTTCCGGTTTCGGATTTCACCGGAACGGGCTAGAGCATCCGACAAAGCCTGATGGTTCCGAGCCAAAG
>NC_090619.1:3717136-3723154 GCF_004359215.1 Bremia lactucae
CGATGCACCCAACAAGTGGTATTTCGCTTGCAGCGAATATACAATTCTTAAGATTTGCAGACAACTTGTGCTTACGCATAACTGTAAGATCCTTTCAAACGTGGGTACGATGTACTCCAACGTCCGACTTTCCATTCATGGATCTGCTATGAGCGACGACATCATCAAAATAACTCGGTGCAAAATCCCGCACTGACCTTAACAGACTGTTTACACGTCTATTAAATGTCGCAGGGGGCATTACTAAGTCCCTGCGGCATGACTAGCCACATACCGCTTGGCGGTGTTTACTGCTGTGAACGGGATATCTTGCTCACGCATAAGGAACTGATAGAACCCATTCGTCAGATCCATTAACAAAAGATAGTACTCTTTGACATACCGTCAATGATTACGTCTTGTTGTGGTATCGGCGTTTGAGCCGGTACCGTTGCAGCGCTCAATTTATTAAATGCATGTACAATCCGCAACCCTCTTGTTGTTTTACGCACACAGAAGGTTGGAGAGCTATGTGGGAAAGTTGACTCCTTCACATGGCCCGCTACTAAGCGATCGGCAAAGAATTTGTCGATTGCTGAAACTTGTTCACGGGGCAATGACCGTTGCTTTAATTACAGTATTTCGAACCTGGAATTAGGTCGATTTCGTGTCTAGTGCCTTAATCCTTAGGCCACTCGCACGGTACTAATTCGGGAAAGACATCCTTAGATTCTATTCAATCCTTATCGGAAGGAATTGTCTTCAGAGACTCCTAGGATTAGAACGTTAAACTTTCAATTGGAGTCTTCTCATCGAGGCACTTTCGTCCGTCGATGAGCTGCTGATAATCCGTTTGTTCTCCGGAAATATTATTGCCGACCGAATATCGGCCACGTAGTTGTCATCTGGGACAAGTACGCAGATCTGCTTGACTTTGCCACCACGCAGATCACGCAAGAACCGTTTCGGTTTTAGCATTGGCAATTGAGTTATCTCCGAAGTTAACTTCGGAGGCGCTATTAGGATGTGTATGAGCGCCTACACTTGATCCATTGTTTGCTAAGCCATTTATTGTCTCAGTTTTCTCTTAAGAACCTTTTTCCAAAGGTACCAAGGAATCTTTCAGCACAGGTTTCCGGGGACTTATTCCCATAGATTTATCTGGGGGATATCCTTCCCAACTGTCTCTAGCTGTGGTTGCGCTACCACAGCGAAAACCTCTATGATCGACTCTCCAGTAGATCTAGGACTTTTGCACTGTCTCTATCTGTAATAACCATCGAGTGTGTCAAGTGCACTCTACACTGTACATCCCACCATACTGTTGTGAAGAATATCCTTTCAAGCATTACAGGTTTGTGCTGGTGTAGTGGCATCATTAAGTTATTATGAGCAGGAACATCTACGTTTCCACGTTTCCCAACGTTTACTTTTTCTGTACTATAGCTGGTGCCCAATCCACGTGTCACTTCACGTACATTAGAACGGTCTGACTCGGAATGTCTTGTCAAATTGCCAATAGTGTCACGATTAACACTCAGTATGGTGCCACCTCGGCTGACCACACTCGGTGAACTTAGACGTGCCACTCAACGTGTCTCAGGGATATTACATCCTTGATGACTCGGCCCTAGGCGCACAATGCTTTCATAATTCAGTGATTCGTTATCGCAACGATTGTCACTCGACGGAGTACGTGCCGTTCTATGCCTTCTTCCTGAGCCGGGCTCAAAATTAGTTTTTTCAACATTGGAGTTATTTAACTCAGATATTCCACTGTATAGCACACTGAAGGATTCGGTCAGTGACTCGCGCCAATAGCGCTTTTGTTGCCTAGCAAAGGTGGTCCATGACTCTCCAAAGCTTTGCTAGGAACATTTTGCGTTGTGCCTAAGGACTTAGATCTCAATCGATCCATGGCTCATGGCCTTCAAACCAGGCCATACCAAGGATGAGATCATATTTCGAATCCAATAAACAGGATGAGACAGCGTTTCACACTATCAAAGTCCAGAAAATTAATACCCAACTTCAACGGAACTTTAGAAGCAGTGACACGAGTCCCAGTCGTTAAGCGAACAGTCATTATATCACCATCATGCGCTTCAAGCGCCTCAGAATATGCTGATTCCCTTAGCGGAGCAGAATTGCAAGACGCCCCTGAATGAACTAAAATTGACCATGGCCTATCGAAGCCCTTTAAGTCGCCTGGGCGACTAACAAGCCACGGTTTTACGCACGCCCCGTTGCGAGAGAACATCAACACCCAGTAGGGGCGAATGGCCTTAGATGGGAAGACCTCGGCTCTGTTGAACCTCTGGGAGGTGAGAGTAAACAGGACCTAGCCCCAATTAGCTCTGTGCGTAATGGCCGTACCAATTTCCTGTTATAGATAGGGATGGTTGCTTCTTGAGGTTTGCGCGGATTACACAAAGAACAATCCGGGCGTAAATATTTAGTGCTCCCGCACGTGTTAAATCTACGGATGTTACGAGGCTGTTCTACAGCTTAAAGCTCTTCTTCTTCCTCAGCGAGGCTGATATCTATGGGTTTCGGTCTGTTAGACGAATCCGATGTGCTCAAGGAGCTAATATGGTACCCATTAGCAGTATAGAAGCTTTTATAAGGTACATACTCTCGGGCACTAGTTGCCACTCAATTCTACGACCCCATGAATCCCTTGAACTAGGGTTCATTAACCTTTAAGAGCTTGTACGACCACACTAAGTTGTTAAACCCATTAGTTCAATACAACTACGAGACTCTTTGAGTCTATATGTCTCCCTCTAACTTAAGGAGCAAGGTAGCTCTGCTACAATTTGGGTGATTTACTTTCATTTCTGCGTCGAAAGTCGATTCGTCATTGGCGGTTAGACACTGATTTCATCCGCATTCTCAAACAATGTTCGCTGCAGAGAAAAAGGCGTTTTACAGGCTTCGACTCGTTGGCTGTCACACTCCTTTTAGAACGAGCATGATAAACTGATTTGGTCGATAAGGGACGCTTTATCATGGTTGATAAGAGCACTGTTCGTTGTTATTACCATGCTAATATCATCCTTTTTTCTGTATGTATTCTACGGTGCGGTGACCTATGCTAATCACTAAAATATGTTGCACAGTCGAAATTGAATATTGCTGAAGAACCAATCGTGATATGAGTGATAATGAATGAGATTTACGGGTACAACAAACATTATTGAATTATGTAAATTTGACATTTTAATAAATTTGAAACAGCACAGATACATTTTATTTACGCCATCACGGATTCTGAGAGAATAAAAAAGGAATAATCATTTTAGATTCAAAGGTGACACTAGCCGGATTTTTAACTATCAGATGAAGTTTTAGTGTTGATACATGGCACTTTCCCAGTCGTAGGAGAATGAGAATTCAATGTATTTCGAGCTTATGATCTTCTGTTATCTTGTTCATCTGTTACCAAAGATCACTCGTGTAAACCCATGAGATGCTTCGTGTTATTCTTGTAATTTGATCCCGTATAAACGCATATGCATAAAGTGCAACACTTTCGATGAATACATCAATCTTCAACACTTTCAACATAGAGTTTCTCGTACAGATCTTTGCAGCACGTAACTACAGTCGAATAACATGGCACTTTAGATAACATATTCTCTCCTTCTAGGTTTCTCATTCATGCAATTCTACTAAAAGCAAGCGGAGTCTCTAGCACCGACGCGTTGCGAAGTTTCAACGTCTCTAGCATGAGCTGGTGCTCCAGACCCAGATACATTGTCATAAGCTTATTCAAGTAAGTGTTCTGATGCACACCTTTGCACATGCGTTCGAAGATCTGCGGACCCTTGCAGTATAAATTCACGTCCGTGCCTACATGGCCAACGGTTGTCCAATCGACAGAAGCGCGAAGGCTAATAACGTGGCCCAACTCGATCGTAATCTTTTCTAAATTGCGGGTTTCATCGACAGCAGTGGCAATTTCGGTGACAAGGTGGACTATTTCTTCGTGAGAACTTGTCGTCACATTTGTATACTTCGTCAGAAGATTTGTGGACAAAGTGAGCAAAGCAATCTTACACGTGTCGTTGGCACCATTGACGCAATCGCTTCCTTGAAAAACGGCTTCCAGTTGCTCTGTCATGGCCTCGGTCGACATATTTTGAAGCTGCAATTCAGTTGGGTACCAGGCGTATGATGATGCAGAGCCACGACCTAGAGTAAGACCACCAGTACCATGGTCCGCAGCTGAGAGCATCGCAGTGTTAGGAGTCTGCTCTACGTGATGGAGCACAATCGCGACAGATTCATCAAAGGCAATAGCTTCTTTCGCCATGGTTCCAGGATCATTAGCGTGACCAGCGTGATCAATGCGGGAACCCTCTATCATGATAAAGTAGCCGTGCTTCTTAGCCTGCTCATTCTTGCGAAGTAAAGCAAGCACAATGTCAACCATTTCGGGAAGACTGGGCTCACGCGCAGTCGAGTTGTTTGAAGCTAGCTTCCGTGCACGGTCGACTTCATGCGACAAGTGATTGTCATTGAATAGACCAAAAAGGCGAAGCGCACCCGTGTCCTCGTTAGCTAACTGATAGTCTAGTAAATCTTGATAATTATTCGCAAGCGTGTATCCATTCGATTTTAGATCTTCGCACATGGAATGATTAAAGTGCCTCCTGCCACCACCAAGCAAAAAGTCGAGATTTTTGTTTGCGACATACTGCGCAGCGATGTCGTCTTCTAAATCTCGATTATGGACGTGGGCGGCAAATGATGCCGGCGTCGCATGCGTCACGCGGCTGGTTACGATCATACCAGTCACCATTTCCCGAGCCTTTGCTGCTTCTAAGACAGTACCCAAGGGCTGCTTATAAGTGTCTACAGCTATGGCCGAGTCGTAAGTTTTGTATCCAGTCGAATAGGCCGTTGCTGAAGAAGCTGAGTCCGTGATGTAACTCGTAGATGAGTGTGTCTGAACCGTTCCCATGAGGTGGGAGTCAATATGTAAGCGGGTCTTGAGCGTTGGATCCAAGACTGTTCTCGCAAGTGTGAAAACATTGGGACCCGTACCGTCTGGGATCATCATAATGACGCTACGTGGAAAGTCTTCGTTCTCGTCGAAGTTGTAGTCGACATCGATCGTCTTGTACTTAAATCGAGTGGATGCATTTGTTAGCATGGCGGCGGCAGTGCTGAAGGCCAGAACACGAGTAAGAGTACACATTCCGTGATATTGGAAAAGCAGAACGGTGCAAATTTTAAAATGATCTGAAATTATATGGTCTTGAAAAACGAAAGGTCCTTTCCAATGCAAAGGTCTACTAGTACGAACGCTTTGCCGTCGAAGCATCTGCACGCTTAGCAATCGGTAGTAAAAACGGAAGATTACTGTGTAAGTTTCAATTATGAACCAGCTAAAATGATAGTTGTTGTCGCATTTGATTGGTAAACGGCTTGAAACAACAAGTAAGAAACTCATAAACTACATTTCGTACGGCCTTCGTCCGATCGCTATAATTCACTGGCGACAGAGTGGAAGATACATTTTTTTTGCAGCGTTGAGAGATTTGATGCGCGACAAGTTTATTCAGCGATGAAAAATAGTTATATACTAAAATATTAGTGATAATTTCTTCTGGCAATAACTTTCATGTTTCAGACCATTGGTTTAACAGGGTGTCCCGTTACATAAGTATTATTTCCTATAAGAGGAATAGTAAATATTAATTCCAATAAGAGGAAATCAATAAAGAAGAACAAAATTTTTATCTTTATTTATTTTGACTTAAATTGTTCCAATATTACCAAATTTGGTAATATTGATGCAATAAGGCATTAGCTGTATTGATTGGTTGATTCAAGTCTAAATCAACCCCGCCAATCGTCATAAGATACGATTGCGCAGTGCGCAAGGAGGCGCCATACTAAGATAGTTATTAACATAATAATGTCAGTAGCAGATAGAAATTCTTTACGTAGAAAATAAAATATATTGATACAGTTTTACTTCTCTGAAGCCTTAGTCTAGACCTTTAAAGCTAAGTTACCTTAGCTTCG